>NC_057713.1:44959670-45014110 GCF_004010195.1 Chiloscyllium plagiosum
TCCCTAGTAGCCCCACACGCAGACGACAAGCAACATGAATTCGACTGGGACAACACTACTATTATAGGGAAAGCCAAACAAAGAACAGCTAGGGAATTCCTAGAAGCATGGCACTCATCCACAAACTCCATCAACAAACACATCGACCTGGACCCAATATACCAGCCACAACAGCGGACAGCTGAAACTGACAACCGGAATCCGCAGGGACAGGCCACTATAAATGCCGGAGGAAACACCACAGAAGCGCTTCACAGGAGGCTCCCAAAGCACTGAGGTTGTCACCTAGACAGGGGACGAAACGTTTGCAACAAAAACTTCCAGCTCGGCGAACAGAACCACAGCAACTTTTTAATGCAGTGCATTCTGGAATATGATAACTCACTACGTGAAAAAAAAGCTTGTTTACTTTTGAATAATTTTAAACCTGATCTATTGTTACTAGTTTACCTGCCAGTAATCATTGTGAATACCAGTTGAATGATCTGATGTTTTAAGAATTTTTAACACTATTTATTTCTTTCATGTTGTTACCGTTGCTTATTTCAAATTATTGCATTATGTATTATTTAGCATTAAGCACCGTTTGATTCATGTAAATTTTTTAACAAAGGTATAACACTTGATGCAATCGTGTTCACACTGGGAGTTAATACTACATATTGTATTTTTGCTGGCTATTAACTATATATGTGACTTGTCTTGCAGCACAAGAGGCTGAATTCTGCTGTAATTCTTGGAGGAGGAGATGTTAAACTTGTAGGGAATAATACCTCAGATATATCATTCCTTGAAGTACCAGGAGGCTGTGTCATTGATGTTGGAATGTCAGATTCTCAAACTTCAGGAGAAAAATTGATTGAGCCAGTGAGGAGAGCTTTGCAACGGTACATAACCTATCTTTATATGAAATATAATATAAAATCTAACAATTGGCTAACTTAATTTCTTAGTTGCCCTCACTTGCTCTAACCTCTGTGAACTTGCTGTACCCCTTCCTCTCAGGTCAAACTATAACTTTATTAAACCTGCTGACAAGGACGGTGCTGTTGTCGGTCTGGCTTACTGACCTATATCTTGCTGATACTGAGCACCGACTCTCAAATACTTCTTCCGAAATTTCCCTGGAGCATGACTCCACTACTGAACACCATAATTGAACGTCAAGCTGTTGCGTCTAGGACTGTCATTGACCTCACTCATCCAGAGATATTCCCTCCAGAGCTTCCCACTTTATTATATCCTGATGCCTTACAGCTCACTGCTGATTTCTTCCCAAAATAGAACCACCACCACCACCTCTAGGCCATTCGCTATTGGCTTGGAAATATACTGCCATTCTTTAAGTGTCATTGGTACTAACTCTTAGAGTTTCCTGTGTTAACAGCAGTTACCAATTCCCTCTACAACTTAAGATCCTAAAAGGACATGACAGGACGAATGTGGAGAGGATGTTTCAATATGTGTTTTGGGTATGTGGAATATTCCTTGTTTGATTTTATTTTGGGGAGGCTTTCTACTACAGTTTACGTTGCTGCTTCCTGCTCTCATCTGGAATGGAAAAAGTTAATCAACTTGCTTCCAATTTCCATCTCTCAACTCTGCCTGCTCCATCTTTTATTCTGACTTTCCTTGACCTTTTTGGGGACATGCCATCAACCAGTATCCACAGCAAAGTCACTGACTCTTTCATTGACCTTGACTACACTTTCTCAAACCCATTCTCGCTGTTTCTCTGTCTCCATCACATCTGCTGTAATGGTGCTACCTTTTATTGATGTCCGACATGTCTTTCTTTTTTCTTTCAATCAAGGATTATATCCAGTTGTGTTTGACAGGACCCTCAGCAGTATCTGACCCATTTCCTGCACTTCTGTCACCCTTTCTCCTCCCTCCCAGAAAAATAGGGTTCCCCTTGTCCTCACTTACCAAACTAATAGCTTCAACATTCTCAAGGGTCATTCTCCTACATGTCTGTCGCCTCCAGCAGGATGCTGCCATCAAACACTTCTTCTGCTCTCCTTCCTTGTTGGCTTTCTGCAGGGATTGTTTCCTTTGTGACTCCCTGGCTGCTCCTTCACCACTCAGTCCTCCCTCCCAATGGCACCTTCTCATGCAATTACAGAATGTATAACATTTAACCATTTAACCCCTCCCACTTCCTTATCCAAGGACTCAGGCATACATTCCAGATGAAACAGATTTATTTGCACTACTTTTAATCTAACTTACTGTATTTGCTGCAAACTGGATGACTGCTTTGAGGAACCTCCAATCAGTCCACATAAATAATCTTGATTTTCTGGTCCTTGCCATTTCAATATATCAGCTTGCACTCATGCAGTCCTGTCTGCCCTAAGCCTGCTGTAGTATTTGAGCAGAGCCCGACTTGAGCTGAAAAAAGAGCACCTCACTTTCTGTTTAAGCATTTTACAGAATTCAGGACCCAGATATTGAAATCAACAATTTCGGACCATAAACTGTCCTCACTTTGTCCTCAACCTTCCCCCTCAACTTCCACTAGCCCTCCCCAACTCACTTATTTTCTCTTGTTGACACCTGACAGGATCATCGTCTGTTCATCGATATCATTTCTCTGCTACCATTGTCACTCTTTTTTGCCTTTTGCCTTGTCAATTGTTCCGCTTCCTATTCCTCACCACGTTTTTTTCTCAGCAGCTTAAAACCATCACTTTTCCAGTCCCCTTCAATCCACAGAGGAATCATATTGAGCTTCAAAGTTGACTGTTCCTCTTTCCATAGATGACAGAACTGCTGGACTTCTCTAGATAGCACTTTGTTTTAATTTATACAGAGTATATTAGTCAACAGGTAACCGTGGACAAGCGATATCAGTTCATCAGCAGCATATGATTTTTGAGAAGTTTAGTTACAATTTATTTCAGGAGTATTACACCTTCAGAAAATATTTGCAATAAATGATTGATATGCTAACGAGTGGCTTTTTAAAAAAATCTTTGCCATTTTTTAAGAAAATTGCAATGGTACAGAAATCCGTGAAGCTAATCCATGAGTCATAAATTCAAATCACACCATGGCATGCTATGATATTGAATTTAGTAAACTTCTAATTTGTATGCCATCCCCAAAATCAATTGCTGTAATAGTTGCACATTACTCAAGCACTAGAGATATATTTTGGAAATCTTCATACCGTCAACAGTAGTAGTTAAAACTATTTGGCTTTAAAAAGCGATGAGAAAACAAAATGATAGGGATTATACACTCATAATAAGGATAGGAATGTTATTTATCTATTCAAAATGCTAAATTGCTTTTATTGTTAGCTATCCTTTTAGCTCATATTAACCAGAATGTTTTTTCTTTGACTAGAAAAGGGCTGCGTGTTATATCTGAGGCAGAGATTGGTTTTGCAGTTATTCACAATTCAACAGATATTTATTGTAACCCCAACCGGCAGCTTGATCAGGGTAAGTGTATAAAATATGTTACTAGTATGTCATGTCATACTCAAATTTGAGCTATGTGGAGAACAGTGCATGCTATTGAGGGTGCATTATGTTCTAATAATTGCACGTACCTGCTTTAGAATACTGGTTAGGTCACAGCTGGAGTTTTGTGTACAGTTCCAATACATTATACATTACATGAAAGTCATAACTGCTTTAGACAGAGTACGCAGGACATTTACATGCATATTGACAGGGCTTATATATTGCAGGGACAATGAAAGATTGGATAGGCTAGGTTTGTTTTACTCAAAACAAGGGAGGCTAAGGGGTGATTTAATGGAAGTGTATGAAATAATGAGGTTAAAAATCACACAACACCAGGTTATAGTCCAACAGGTTTATTTGGAAGCACCGGTTTTCAGAGCACTGCTCCTTGATCAGGTGGTTGTCAAGGAGTAGCGCTCCAAAATAAACCTGTTTGACTATTAACTGATTTTTAACTTTGTACATTCCTGTGCAATACCGGCACCTCCAAATTAGAAATAATGAGGGGTTTGGATAGAATGGACAGGGAATGCCCATTTCCCCTAGCAGAGAGGTCACAGGTTTAAGGTGATTGGTAGAAGGATTAGAAGGGACTTGAAACAAAATTTCCACCCACAGTTGTCTGGTAGATTGAAGTAGAAATTAAACTAATCTAAATCTGCACCTGAAGGTCTGAAATTTACAAAGACTGAGGTTAGGTGCAAGAAGGTGGGGTTAGAATAGGCAGAAGTACATTCATTTGGCAGAAAATTTGTGCAGGTTAGCTCAATTGATGTTTGCAATACAGAGTGACCTGAATATCTTTGGTTCAATTCCCACACTGGCTGAGATTACCATGAAGGACTCTCTTTCTCAACCTTTCCCTCTGCCTGAGTTGTGATGATCCTCTGATAAAACCACCACTAGTCATGAATCTTAGAGAGAAGCCCTATGGACCAGGAAGGCTATTATGACTTTGTGATGAGCTTAATAGCCACTTTACATATTGTAATTCTTCATGCTGCCTGAACTGCTGTGCTCTTCAGCACCACTAATCCAGAATATGATTTTTCTAAGTTCAGTACGATTACTGTATTGTTAAATACAATTGTCTGTATCATAATTAGCCTTGGTTTCACAAGTTTAAAAAAAGCAAATAGTTTTAGGCACCAAGCATGCAAGTTTCTTCCTTATCCATTCTCTGTTTCACCCCTTTGAGGAGATTAATCATTTAGCAGTCTCAGTCTAAATTATCATGCACGTTTCCGTCTAAATTATTATGCACGTGGGAAATGCTGGGCAAGCCATATTTATTGTCTGTTGTTCATCCAAAGCACTTTAGATTCCTTTCTTTTAAAACAATGGACATGCTTAGATGCATTAGATGTTTGCTTATTTCTTTAAGGAATGTTCTCCTCTTCAAGAACAACAATTCCAGGTCCTACACTTTCTGAAAATTTGAAAATAGATGACATGACTGCTCCAGATACCTCACAAGTTACTGCATATGTACCAGATACACAATCAACACAAGAACACAGTACAAGGTAAAGAAGTAACCCACTTTCGGATAGGAAAATGTAAGCCACATGATTGGAGGTATTTATGTTCTTCTTGATCACCATTTTGTTTAGGTGATGGATATGAGTTGAGAATGAGTTCTCTATATCCCTCTACTTGGTTCAGTTTTATACGTTCTGTATTTATATCTTCATTACTCAAGTAAAATAACTGTTATTTAATCTTTAATACTTTAAAACAATGTCCTTTGGTTCTCATGCCTTTTATGAGTGGGAGCGTTTTCTTCTATCTGCCCTGTCTATACCCTTCATGATTTTGAAAGCTTCTTCCAAACCTCTATTCCTTTGTCTAAGGGAAACAATCCTAGCATCTCCAATCTATCTTCACTTTTGAAGTTTTTCATCCCTGAATCATTCTTGTAAACCTCTTATGCAGTTTCTCAAATGCATTTGCATCCTTCCTAAAATGTGGCACCCAGACTTCAACAGTGGTCTAACCAGTATCAATTCAGCATGGTGTCTCTGAATTGATACTCTGTGCCCTTATTAATGAAGCCTTGATGACTCTGTGCTTCAATAACAGTTCTATCTACCTGTTCTGCCACCTTTACTTATTTGTGTATATCTTTGCTTTTTCACACCATTTATTCTACATTTTATGTTGTCTCTTCATGTTCTTTATACAAAGTATCACCTCATAGTGCTCTGCATTGAATTTCAGTTGCCAACTTCTTTTGAAGTTTTACACTGTCCTCCTTGTGGTTGTAATTCTCCAAAAATTTTTGCCTTCTGCAAACTTTGAAATTTTCCCTGCACACTTGGATCTAGATCACTTATATGCATCAAGAAAAACAAGGGTCGCAATATCATCCCTCGAGGAACTCCATTACAAGCCTTCATCCAATTTGAAAAATGCGCATTAACTATTACTCTGTTTCCTATCCCTTAGCCAATTTTAAACCTAAATTGCTGATGACCCTTTTATTCTTACTATTATTTATTACTTACCTCACAAGACTATATTCAGCACTGTATTGAACATCTTTTGAAAGTGTATGTACATTTTATAATTGGCCTTCTATATTACTTCAGTAAACTCCTAGTTAATTAGACATAATTATCCCTTAACAAATTCATGTTGACTCTTCCAAATTAACCCACATTTTTCCAATTGTGTATTAATTCTATCCCAAGTAGTTATTTCTAGAAGATTCTTCACTACCAAAGTCAAACTAATTTGTCCGTAATTTGCAGGATTTAGTTTGACAGCCTCTTTTTTTTTGAACAAGCGTTTAATGTTTACAATTCTGAAGCGTTCTGGCACTACCTATGATTTCAGGGGAGATTGAAAGGTTATTGCTAGTGCCTTTACAATTCCTACCCACAATACCCTTGACTGTATGCCATTCATCCACAGTATGTTATCAGCTTTAAGCATCGCCAGCCTCTTGGCACAGATTATCTTCCCATATAATGTTTCCCCGTCAGATTGGCTATATTCCATCCTCTGATTATAACATCAAAAATTTCGGTCCCTGAAACCTGTCCTGCCATTCAATGAGGTTTTGCTGATCAGTCCCAGGTCTTAACTCCCCTTTTATGCCAACTTATTACAGCCCTCAATTCCTCAATATTTCAAAAATCTATCTACCCTCTGTTTTAATAAAGTATGTTTCATGATCTAACCTTCGCAACTCTTTGGTGTACAGATTTTCAGGCATACGTTATCTTCTAGGTGAAGAAAGTCCTTCATATCTGTTTTACATGTTCTTTTGTTCTGTATCTGTATCCGGATTTAAGATTCCTTCACAAGTGAAACAGATCATTACAGTATCTGTTCTGTAAAGCCCCATCAGAATTTTAAAAAATATTTCAATACAATCACCCCTTATTCTTATAAACTGTTAATGAATACATGCCCAAGCTATCTTTCTTTGCTAGATTCATGCTAACCTGCTCAATATGTTTCCCTGAGAAAGGGCTGTTTACTTGGTTATTTAGTCTTTCCATGGAATACTGAGGGTATATCCAAGAAGAAGTTAGATGAACATTTGAGGGGAAAAAAATGGAGCACGTGGAAATGAAGGTGAAACTGGGATAAGGATAGTTTTTGTGTGGATTTGGTACTGATGGGCCCGAAGGTTCACCACCTATGATTCTGTAATATGATACTTGATACTATCGAGCAAGATTTGATGAAAAGACATATTGCAAAAATCATTAGACAAGCTTTTTTCATTACTAATTTGTGATATCTAAAAGTTACCTTGTTTTGATATTTTCAATAAATAGTACCATGTTTTTCTCAAAGCATATGTTCTTAATGTTCTTATGTCCAATACGTTTTTCTTAAACTAAAGTCATAGAGTCATAGAGATGTACAGCATGGAAACAGACCCTTTGGTCCAACCCGTTCATCCCGACCAGATATCCCAACCCAATCTAGTTGATTTTCGGAATTCGGACTTTTTCAGTTTTCGGAATAAATTACATTTTCACAGTGAAATAAAAAAACCTAACAACATATGCACGAGCACTAAGACACAATTTACAACTGCCAGTGCTGGATCATGCCGCCACTTCCCATCTGAGTGACATGTTTCGAGTGGGTAGGGAGAGTCACCTGTTCGTGCACCAAAATGATGCTCCACACCCCGCGAAAAGCGGGGTTTCAGATAAAGGATTGTGTACCTGTACTAATTAATTAGATGAACTAGATGACGCACATTTTTAAGCACTAGTACAGCCATTGGTGCTGTCTGACAGAATCTGTAAATAAACACTAGATGGCACAGTTTTCTCATTATGGGGCCTGTAATGACATTCAACTCTCTGTATACAGTTTGTGTTGATGAAGACTGGGGAAATGTTTTATATTATTTTAAGTTATTAACAATACTGAAACAAACTAAGAAAAAGTTGTGCAGTGAGTTAAATCCTTGAATTGGAATTGTTGTGAGTTCGATACATTAAATCCTGTTCTTTCAGTATAAGTTTGATAAAGAATTAGCATAAAATTGACAATTGTGAAGTGACTATAACTGTAATTAAACAGACTACTATGCAACATATTAATCTTGAATACAAAAAAAATTATATTTTCTTCTACGGCCTTTGATTTACCTGTAGCCTGCTTCAGTGGGGAAAACAATTTGGTAGTCTCAATTCTGCAGAGACACTGTCAGGGTGAGTAAGCATGCTGCATGAGTTCAATGCCCTCTAGTCAATATTGCAAATATTTAGTAATTATATGTTTAATTTGTAGCTTTGTAACAATTTTTTAAAATTTATATCTCTATCTCAATTTTAAAATTCACATCCTTGTTTTCAAACCTCTCCACAGCCTCACCCTTCCCCATTCTTATGATTTTCCTTAAATTTGCACCTCTAAGATGTCTGTGCACCTCCAACTTGGCATCCCTGATTTTAATTGCTGCACTGTTGGCAGCTTGACACCTATTTTCCTTTCATCTTTTAAGATGCCCCTGAATACAACTTTCTACACCAAGCATTTGCCCTCATATCTTGTAATGTGATTCAGTGTCAAATTTTACTTGGTAAATAGACCTTGAATCATGAATTATAATTGATTTGCTTATACCACTGGGGTAACTCTGTGGTTTGTATTTTAATTTCCAGTGATAAGTATGTGAGTATGTGAGACATTAAAACTGAAAGTTACCAATGCATTGGGAAGCTGGCTACAGGGGCCAACCTCTGGGTTTCACTGCAGTGCATTACACTGAATATAAGCAATCTCCTGAGAAGAAGCAGGTTGGCACTTGAAAGTATCTTAATTCTCAACAAATTGCATGATTAATAAATTAATTAGATGCATTATTTATATCATAACTGGAAGCTCACCCATCCCTTGTTTCTGTACTCATCAACACCATTCCCCTACACATTCACTAAGGTTGAGAATCTTTGGAACTCCTTGCCATGAAGAGCTGTGGGGGCAGTGTCTTGATTATGTTTATCGCTGAGCTCGATTCTTGATCAAAGTTATGAGGAAAGGGCTGAAAAGTGAATATGAGTAGCAGATCCTGTTGAGTGGTGGAATAGGCTCAAGGGCCTGAATAGCCGACTCTAATTCCTATTTCTTATGGTCCTACCACAAGTAGATATGTCTATAAGTAGATAAGTAAGAGGATAAGTCGATAACTGGTGCAAGTAGAACTGCTTATTACCCTTCTGTCATTCACCATTGTAAGTTATGTGGAAATATAGAGATTTAAGTGTTTTAAGTCCATGATCCTGTTAGTTTGACAATTTTTCAGTGGCACTAAACACGTAGCTCAATGGAGGGCACACTGTTACAATGACAACATTATGGAAAGGATTTTTATGTTTGATTCCTTTTTGCATTGAGTTTTTGAGCATGATTAAATTTGTGTACTACATAACTGTGAATGGGAAATTTGTTCAATTTGAGGTTAATTTAGTAATTTAGTTGTCAGTACTTGATATTAGTATCGATATTATCAAATCTTGTTTCAGAATGAACATAGATTACACACAAGTGATAAAAGAGACACCTGAAAACGAAAGCAAAATGGAATCACAGGATATTTCAGTGGCCAGAGAAACATCCAGCGTGAGACCACTGCTTCCAGCAGATGAAAAACCGAAGAATGAACTGAGACAAACATTTGTCACTGTTGACAAAAAGCCATTCATACCAACAACACTGAAAAATGTCAAAAAGAAAAGTAGCCTCTCTTCACAAAAGCAATCTCTCTTACCGCATGATTTCTTTCAGCCAGTGGGGAGAAAAAGGTAAAACTTTGGAATTTGGAAACAGTTGGTTACTTGCTTTAGCAAACCTGATTTGATAGTTTTCATAGGTCTCCAAAAGATCAGTGCAATCTAGCTGGCAAACCTAAGTTCAAAGAATACCATATAGTACTCTTGCGTTCTTCAGTCTCTATTTTTAACCACAGATACGTTTTAAAAAGAAATTGAACTGAAATTAGCAATATGGAAATTGATTTTGTTTTGCTATTCAAAAAATATAAACAGGGAAAGAGAGGAGACTGGATCATCTCAAGCTAAATTTGCAAGAACAGAGGAGCCAACTATACCCACTGATCATCACCTAAATATCACAGATTCTTCATTGGAAAAGAGTGACTCCAAGTTTGCAGGACAAAGGACTCAGTGTGAATATCTTTCTGCAAATCATAAAACTGGAGTCTCTGATCAGAGTTTAAAAGAAATCCCTAGAGAAGTTGGTGAAGAAGAAACTGCAAAGGCAATAAGAAAAAGAAAAGACCCAGAAAACAAAAATCTGAAAAGTGATCTGAAGCTTCCTACAGATGACCAGCTGGAAGTGACTAAAAGGAGAAAACTAGAACCTGAGGTTTTACCTTTCAACAGAAATGATGAGTCTGTAACAGAAGATGTAAACAAAGCATGTGTGAGTAGTGCTTTTTAAATTGGTATTTTCATCTTATTATCAGCTGAAAATCTCTGCAAACATAGGATTGGTGATGCATAAATTCAATTTTTTTCCTTTATAAGACAATGTAACAGTTTTCTTAAATCAGTTTCTTTGTCATGTTTGATGCATTTGCAACCAAAAGCTCCAAATCATTTAAAAATGTCTTTTCTTTTTGTATTGGGTTCTCTGTAAAAGGATTGATAGTTCTTCCCCGATGTGTACTATTTAGCAGATGTCACTGAATAGTGATCACAATTTTGAACATTGATTCAGGAAGAGTAAAATTGCCCAAAGGAGCTAGGAACAATCAAAATGTCTCTATTGAGATCAGTCAATTCAATATTGGCCAAAATTTAAACTTAGAAAATTCTCACAACTCAGTTGACAAGCAGAGAGTAGGAGAAAGTGAGGATTGGAAGCGCAGCCAGTCAGGCAACATCCGAGGAGCAGAAGAGTCGACATTTGAGCGTAAGCTCTTCATTAGGAATATTGCAGTTATCCACTTGATGAAGGAGCAGTGCTCTGAAAGCTAGTGCTTCCAAATAAACTTGTTGGACTATAACGCAGTGTTGTGTGATATTTAAGTTTGTACCCCCCAGTGCAACACCGATGTCTCTAAATCATGACCTTCATCAGGAATGTGGTGAGAGGGTGTGCTCAAGGGGGCTGAGAGATAAATGAGAGGGGGGTGGGGCTGGGGGAAGGTAGCTGGGGATACGATAGGTAGATGAAGGTGGGGAGTGATGGTAATAGGTTGGAATGGAGGGTGGAGTGGATAGGTGAGAAGGAAGATGGACAGATAGGACAGTTCAAGAGGGCGGTGCCGATTTGGAGGGTTGAATATGGGATAAGGTGGGAGGGAAAAGGGAGGTCAGAAAACTGGTGAAATTGGCATTTATCCTGTGTGTTTGGAGGGTCCCAATGCAGAAGATGATGTGTTCTTCCTCCATGTGTCAGGTGGCTAGAATTTGGCGTGTCCTTGGTGGAGTTGAAGTGTTCAGCCACAGGGCAGTGGGGTTAATTGGTGCATGTGTCCTGGAGATGTTTTTTGAAACATTCTGCAAGTTGGTGTCCTGTCTCTCCAATGTAGAGACCATTCAAGAGCAACGGACACATGTAGATGAGGTGTTTGGAGCTGCAGGAAAATCTCTGCCGGGATGTGAAATGATCCTTTGGGGAGTGTTTGGAGGAACTCGATTGTCTCTAATTTGTTGTGACTTTTTTTGAACAGTCCCAACAATCATTGCTTCTACCATGCCAATGTATTTGAACATTTGTCAACTGAAAGTCTGAAAATGTGTTACTGGAAAAGCGCAGCAGGTCAGGCAGCATCCAAGGAACAGGAGAATCGACATTTCGGGCATAAGCCCTTTTTCAGGAATGGCTGAAGAATTTCCTGAAGAAGGGCTTATGCCCAAAACGTCGATTCTCCTGTTCCTTGGATGCTGCCTGACCTGCTGCGCTTTTCCAGCAACACATTTTCAGCTCTGATCTCCAGCATCTGCAGTCCTCACTTTCTGCTCAACTGAAAGTCTATTTGGTTTTGAAATGTTCTGATTTAAATTTTTTGAAACTTTACCTACATTTCAGATTTTGAGAATATTATTTTAGGACATACCTTAACATGTACTGAAACTTCAGTCGTAACATTTTTATTGATGTGTAGGTTATGCGTGCAAATTAGTCATTTTGCTGACTAATCAATGATGTGCATAAGGAAGGATAGCATATCATGTGGTCTCATTGAAAGCTTTATTGTACCTACTCCTGTTAAACCAGTTCAGAAATTAGCCCTAATTTTTATTTTTATATCTGCTGTAATTGGATAAATTGAATCACAATGAAAACCTATTTTTATAATATATTTACAATGCAGTTGGCTTTAAAACATATCTTGGAGATAATGGTAATAATTAAGTGCAAGTTATGTTCTATAAATATATCCTGTTTCTTCCTTGTAATAAAGCATGCAAAGACATCACAAGTAAAACAGGAGTCTGAACTTGAACATGAATTGCCTGCACCACTTGATAAGGAGTTAAATAATGTAAGTATTTTACACCATTGTAAATCTAGCCATATTAAATCATCTCTAAAAGAGACTTGGTAATTAATTAGATCAGATTTAATCAGAACGCTGCACCTTCCAGTTAAGCTTCTGGATTCTTTTGTAAAAATCACTTTTATAGTCTATCCTAAATGACAATAAAGATCTTACCATTTGCTGACTAGTATTGGGTGATAAAAGAAACAGTATTTAGGATATAATCAAATCAAGCTGATTAACTATCACCTATTAAAGTGAATCTTGCTGTGAATACATGTCTAAAAGAGAAGATTTTCTGATAATGAAGATTCCTATACATCTATTTAGGGAGAGATGCTTTCTAAGTGCTGACAAATAGTGAAGAGGCTGATGCACTCTGCCTGAATTGTGTAGCATTAATTCTTAGTTCATTCATTTCACTAGAATGGAATGTCAATTACAATTGTGAGGCCAAACATGCGCATGGGAATTTTCTGTTAGAAAAATTCAGGATTATTTAGTTCTTCTTTCAAAATAAATTCAATAGTAAAGGCCAGATTTGCTTAGCATTTTGTATCAACCTGATATAAAATTCATACTTTATAGTTTATGTCAGCATGTGGGAAATTTTATGGGATCCAAATAGCTTTTGAGACTTTTTAAGTTGACTATTTAATATACCATAGATTTAATGGACACCCATCATTAAACTGTAGAAAAGAATCTCTGTGGTGTCTAAGGATGTCTGTAAATCTTGCATTTCGCTTAGTTGTGTTTTTACTACTTTTTCCATTTTTGGTGCTTATCTCTAATTGTCTCTTGCACAGGAATATCAGTGCTCCTCCAATCAGATGATTGATCTGTGCAAATTGCTATCAGTACCATTGTCCCATGTAGGTTTTGTGGTGCAGGGGTAGTGTTCGTACCTCTGGGCCAGATGGTCTGAGTTCAAGTCCTACTTGCCTTGGAACTGTATCATAAAGTGTCCCAGTTGATATTTACAAAATAATTCGATTAGTCTGATCAAATCTGATTAATTCCATTAAAAATAGCAGAGCCATTGGTGTTAATCAGTACTGTATACTTTACTTGTTTATTATGCACAACTGTGCACAACTTTCATTCTGCTTTGTTTATCTTCAATATCTCTCAATTGCCCAGCTAGATTTTGTGCTATGATTTAACTCAGTTCTTGCATTTACAGTTTAGATTGCTGGGACTATACAAGAGTTGGTAAAGTATAATTACTAGGAAAAATTGATCTTTTGGAAAAGTTTTTCTTGGTTGGCTATCACAAGATTTAAGAGGAGTTTTTAAAAATTACATACGAGTTTTAGAAAATGAACAAGAAAAAAAGATTTCTTCCAGAAATTAGGAAAATATGTTTATGCGAAGGGCTATTGTACCATCAAACAAAAAACAAATGCAGCATAGTGTAGTTGTCTTCTAAGTATAAATATGTAAGGTTCTACAAATCAGTGATCTCTTTTCCACTGCCTTTTTCTTTGTTTCTCTTGATAAAACCTTTTATCATCCCTTCAACTTGAACTAGCAAGCCATATTGATACTCTGTTATTCAAAGGGACTGCTCAAACTGACATGTAGGGTGTTGATACACAAAGGTGGTAGGACAAGCCTAGCACGTACTCATTTTAGTAAGGGATTCTTGGCTCTATAGTGCACAAAAGAGGGAAGTTCTGCTAAAACTTTATAAAGGGTTAGACCCTGCTGGAATATTTTGGCCAAAGTAGGGCTGTACTCTTCTTGAAGAATATCAAGACCTTGGAAAGGGTGTGGAGGAGACTTACAAGAATTGCACCAGGAATGAAGGGCTTCAATTACATGGAGATACTAGAGAAGCTCGGCTTTTTCTGCTAAAGTTTAAAGAGTAATTTATAAAAACTGTTCAAAATCATGAAGCATTTTGATCAGGTAAGTTAGAAGAAGCATTTCCAATAACCAAAAGGGTTGGTAACCAAAGACATGAAGAAAATGTATTTTCAAGCAGGCACTTATGATCTGGAGTATACTGTCCAAAGGGATTGGAAACAAATTGAATAATAACTTTTAAAAGGAAAACAGATTAATACTTGGAAGTGGAAAAAAAAATGCAAGCCAATGAAAGAGAACATAGTTTGGGACTAATGAATGAAACTTTCAAAAAACAACAACAGGCAAAATGGGTTGTGTGATCATCTTCAGTGTTTTAAGCAAGTAAGAATCTGGTTAAAGGCTCACATAGTTGAAAGTGCATTAATAGCAAAGCACTGTTAATATCAGAATCTATTTCAATAAACCAGAAATCACAGGATAAGAGCTGCACTTTTCTTTAGCAAGGTTCAATAGTCTGAAGTCATCCTCAAGGCAATCACTTAATAATCCGTGTACAGACTTCAAACTGCAGGCCCTAGATAACCTGGAAGCTTTGCAACCAAGCTTCTGCCAGTAAATTCTAAGTAACCATAGTTAAAGTTAGACTATAATTTTATTTTCAAAAAGGAAATGTTTTATTTTTCATTGAAGAGGACCTATAAGTGCAGTAACCTATAGTTCTTCATTTAGAAAAAAGAATTCTTCTTAATATAAATGGCTCATATCTTATAAATTAGCAGTTTAAATAAAACATAAATATGAGTCAGCGGTCACTTCTCAAGTTTACATCACCATTTGTTAAGCTTATATTGAACTTCAACTTCCCTGCTCGATTTCTATCCTTTGATTTAGGAACAGAATTAAGCCTTTTGGCCTACTGAGTTTACTCTGCCACTCAATCACGACTGATATGTTTCTCAATCCTTTTTCCCAAAAATTAACCAATTTCAGTCTTGATTATACTCACAAACTGAACATTCACAGTCGAGAATTCCAAAGATTCGTAACCCTCTGAGTGGAAAGATCTTTCCTCATTCCAGTCTTAGGGTGAGAAAATTAGGACAATGAGCCGTGGTCATAGAGAAACCAAGAGAACCAACATCTCAACATCTGTCACTCATTCTATGGAAGAGTAAGAAAGAGTTGTTGAAATTATACAAGGCTTTGCCAAGGCCACATCTGGACTTCTATATACAGATACAGCTTTCATCTCCTTATCCAACTTGCATTAGAGGGGTGCAACAAAGGTGAACTAGATTGATTGATTCCTGGGCTAAGGGCCTCCTCTTCACATAAGGGATTGAGTAGAATAGGTCTGAATTCACTGGAGTTATGATGATGATCACACTGAAACTGAAGACTTGACAAGGTGAACAATTCAGGCATCAAGTATGTATTTGTGAATAAAGAAATTTTGTGATAATTATGTTAATATGTTTGATTTGTTTTGTAGAATTTGAATTTACTTCATGAATCTGGAAATAATGAGGCTCTTCCAAACAGACTTCTTGTAACTGTGTTCAAGTCACTTGTTGTTAGCCAACCTGGAAGAGGGAGAATACTTGCCTCAAATGAAGAGAATAGCCAGTTGAAGAACTTTAAAAAATTTAAAAAGGTTAGCCACATATTATGCTTTATTTCAATTATTGTTAATTTTGGATTTCTTTGGAAATTGAAACACCATAAACTATCACTGTACTTGAGAGTCTAGTAGAAAGTTGGAATTACTAAGTGTTGAGTCATTGGACATAAGTGAGCTGCAGCCATGCAGGAAGAAAGGATGAATTATTTGCCATCTCACTAGAAGCCAAAGCTGCAGGTGAGTGCTGTTTCAGAGGACTTGAATGATGACTTCAGTAGAGTAGCAAATACTGATGGATATGCACGCTGAGATGCCGGCCAAAATGACTGGCTTGCTAGAAAATCTGCTGTCATGGTCAAGGACTATAGAGAAGTCTAGCTCCATTTTGGAAGAGTATATTGTATGGAGTTTCCCTTGTTACTCTACAAACCCACAGACACTGTCACTACAGCCCCCATACATATTGTAGCATCTCCTAATCACCTAATCATGTGCCCTCATTGTGAGGATGTAGGAATCCTCTACTCAGACAGCAGCTGAATCCTCTACCCATGCACTCTGACAGCAGCTCGAAAAACACTGCAGCATACTCCATGTACTTTGCAACAAAAATAAGAGGTTTTCAAAATAAATCTATTGGCAAGTTGGGTAACTGTCTCTTTAAATAAAACTGGAGCAAACTTCATCTTGCAGTTTGACATAAATTTACATAGAGTGAAGCATGAATTTGTACAGTGGACTTGCCTGTTTGGAACTAGGGAGTCCAGATTTGTATCAGCTGGCAGGACTGTGCCAAACCAATTGCACTTGGTGAGCACTCTTTTCAAGAAGATGCACCAGCTGAGCCATGCCAGAAATGGCTGGTCGCACAATATGTCCCAGGAAGAAAACGTTCTGCATGTAAGGTTATGTTTTTGAGCTGAAAAGTGCACCAATAAGTCAGAACTAGTAAATTGTGATGCAATGCCTCTCTCCAGCTGGATTCAAGAATTATTTGTTTATTTAAGGAAACACTTTATACTTGAAGGCAGCATGTTGCTTGAGGTCTACTTAAATGGGAACTGTACAGAAGAATGAGCTTTTATTCTGTTTGTTCGTAGGATGTGCGGGTCACTGGCTAGGCTGGTACTTCTTGCTCATACTTAATAGTCTTTTAGAAATTGGTGGTGAACTGTCTTTTTGAGCCACTGCAGTCCATTTGGTGTAGGAATATCCACACAGCTGTTAGGAAGGGAGTTCCAGGATTCTGATCTAGCAACAATGAAGGAACTGCATTACATTTCTAAGTGATGATGATTTGTGACTTGGAGAGAAAGTGATGCTATTGCTATGTAACTGTTTGGGATTATGCTTTCAGTAGGTACCTTATAATTGACTGTATAAAACCTTTCATTAAATGCAGGTTTGAATAGTATTTGTTGAATAGTTCAAAGCATGGTCTCAACTGACAGTTTGCTAAAACTCTTTTCTGCTGTGATAGGTTTTATTTCCTGGAGCAGAAAAGCTTCCTAAAATTATTGGGGGCACGGATCTGAAGGCTTACCAAACCAAAAAGAACTCTGAAATCGAAGAATGGTTAAGACAAGAAGCGGAGGTATGCCTTTGATTTTTGATCAGCTTTGCTCCTGTGCTCACTGGCCTGTAATTCATTCCGTTAATTCCCATGAATGAATGAAATTGACCATGAAAACAGAAAGCCCTGGCCAAATAGATTTTGTTAAACTGTTAGACAGCATATTTTTCTATCTGAATATGTTTTTAATTGCATTCAGACTCTAGTGTAATACATAATTTCTTTACAGGAGCAAAGCCATCAACTTAAAGAAGAGAATCTTGCTGATGACTTATTCAGGTAAGGAACAACTAATTTTTAAAGGACAGTGTGCAATGTGAAAAGAATGAAAATGACACTTGATAGAGTTTTTTTTAATACATTCACGGGATGTGGGCGATCCTGACTAGGCCAGCATTTATTGCCCATTCCTCATTGCACAGAGAGAAGTTCAGAGTCATCCACCTTGCAGTAGGTCTGGAGTCACATGCAGGGCAGACCAAGTAAGTTTCCTTCCCTAAAGGACATTAGTGAACCGATCAATCCCGACAATCGGCAATAGATTCAAGGTTATCATTAAACGTTAAATTCCAGATTTTGATTGAATTCAAATTCCACCATCTACAGTGGTCAGATTCCGACCCATGTCCCCAGGACATTACCTTGGTCGCTGGATTAGTAGTCCAGCGATAATACCTCTAGGCTATCACCTCTGACACACAGTTAACTCAACGTTACTACATTGCACAGTTCTTCCTTGAGCTGTTCCCTGCTTTGATGGTCTTTAAATACAAGGCTGAAAAATGAATTATTTTTATAAAGAACTGCCATTGTCACCAAGCCAAAGTTTCAAGCGAATTTGTGTCTTACAATCGGTCTGAAAATGCTGCTTATATTTTGACAGTGCTGACAAATTCCATACAACAACTGAGACAGTGTACAATATGTAGAAAGCAGGAAACTATAGACCAGCTACTTTAACATGTATCAATTGGTAGTAGTAATGTGACATTCGGAAAGTCAAAATAAAATCTATCAGAGACAGAATGGTTTATGTATGGTAAATCGCTAGAGTTCTTCAAAAGCGTAGCAAGCAATGTAGATAATGGAGGTCCAGTGGATGTATAATGCATTTAATTTAATAAGGTTATTATACAAGATAAGGTCACAAAAAGTTAACTGTATTTTATTAGCTTGAATAGAGAATTGGTTCACCAATAGAAACCAAAGAATTGAAATAATCGTGTCGTCTTCTCGTTGACAAGCTGTAACTAGAGGGGTATCTCAAGGTTCGGTTCTCAGTCCTTACGTATTTACAATCTTTATTTGGATGTACAGGGATAGAAGATGCTATAGCCAGATTTGCAGATGACACTAAAATAGATGGGAAAGTTAAGTTGCAATGAAGAAATAAATTTACAAATGGATGTAGGTAGTTTAGGTGAATGGGCCAAAATTGGGCTAATGGAGTTTAACGTGGATGAGTATTGCACAATTGCATTTTGGTTGGCAGAATTAAAAACAAGTTATTATCTAAATAGAAAGAAACTTCAAAATATTCGGTGCAGAGGAATCTGAGTGTCCTCATGCATGTATTACAGAAAGCAAGTATATAGATACAGCAGGTAATAAGAAGCACAAATTAAAATTTGGCATTTATTGCAAAAAGAATGAGATATAAAAGCAGGAAAGTATTCTTGAAATTGTGCAAGACATTGATGAGACTGTATATTGAGTACTGCATGCAGTTTGGTCACCTTACTTGAGGAACAATGTTATCATATCTTCTTTCCAGAGATGAAAGGCTTGGCTTGTCTTATGAGAAAAGATTGAGCAGTTTGGTCTATGTTTACTCGAGTTTTAAAGGATGAGTTTAGATCTTTCATTAAGAATGGGCAAAGCAGTAAAAGAGGGGGAAGTGTGGCCTTGTTAGTCAAGGACAGTATAACGGTGGCTGAAAGAACTTTTGACGAGAACTCGTCTACTGAGGTAGTATGGGCTGAGGTTAGAAAAGGAGAAGAGAGGTCACACTGCTGGGAGTTTTTTATAGGCCTCCTCAAAGTTTCAGGGATGTGGAGGATAGGATCGGCAAAATGATTCTGGGTAGGAGTGAAAGGAACAGGGTGGTCATTATGGGGGACTCTAAGTTCCCCAACATTAACTGGAAATGCTATAACTCTAGTACGTCAGATGGATCAGTTTTTGTCCAACTTGTTCAGGGGGGTTTCCTGACACAGTATGTCGAAGGGCTGACAAGAGGCGAGACCACACTGGATCTAGTGCTTGGAAATGAACCAGGCCAGGTGCTTGATTTAGTGGTAGGTGAGCACTTTGGAGAGAGTGACCATAATTCAGTTATGCTTAGTTTAGCGATGGAAAAGGATAGATACGTGACACAGGGCAAGAGATATCGACGGGGCAAGGGCAATTATAATGTGATTAGGCAAGATTCAGATGCATAGAATGGGGTAGCAAAATGCAGGGGATGGGGACACTCGAAATGTGGAGCTGGTTTAAGGTACAGATATTACATGTCCTTGATAGGTATGTTCCTGTCAGGTATGGAGGAAGTGATAAGGTAAGGGAACTGTGATTTATTACAGAAATTGCAACTCTTGTTAAGCGGACGAAGGCATATGGCGTACTGGCTTTTATTGGTAGAGGAATTGAGTTCCGGAGTCCTGAGGTCATGATGCAGTTGTATAAGACTCTGGTGCGGCCGCATCTGGAATATTGTGTGCAGTTTTGGTCGCCATACAATAGGAAGGATGTGGAGGCACTGGAACAGGCGCAGAGGAGGTTTACCAGGATGTTGCCTGGTATGGAAGGAAGATCGTAGGAGGAAAGACTGAGACACTTGGGGCTGTTTTCATTAGAGAAAAGAAGGTTTAGGGGTGACTTGATTGAGGTGTACAAGATGATTAGGGGGTTAGATAGGGTTAACAGTGTGAACCTTTTCCCGCGTATGGAGGCGGGTATTGTACATAGATCCCTGAAAGTTGCCACCAGGTTGATAGTGCTGTTAAGAAGACATATGGTGTGTTAGGTTTTATTGGTAGAGGGATTGAGTTCTGGGGCCGTAATGCCATGCTGCAACTATACAAAACGCTAGTACGGCCACACTTGGAATATTATGCACAGTTCTGGTCACCCCATTACAGGAAGGATGTGAAAGCATTGGAAAAGGAGCAGAGGAGATTTACCAGGATGTTGCATGGTCTGGAGGGAAGGTCTTGTGAAGAAAGGCTAGGAGACTTGGGTCTGTTCTCAATGGAAAGAAGAAGGCTATGAAGGGATTTGATAGAGACATATAAGATGATTAGAGGATTAGATAGGGTAGACAGTGAAAGTCTTTTTCCTAGGATGATGACATCAGTTTACGAGGGGGCATTGCTACAAATTGAGGGGTGATAGATTTAAGACAGATGTCAGAGGCAGGTTCTTTACTCAGAGAGTGGTAAGGGCGTGGAATGCCCTGCCTGCCAATGTACTTAACTCAGCTTCATTAGGGAGATTAAAACAATCGTTGGATAAGCACATGGATGATGATGGGATAGTATAGGGGGATGGGTTTAGATTAGTTCACAGGTCACTGCAACATCAAGGGCCGAAGGGCCTGTTCTGTGCTGTATTGTTCTATGCTCTATGAGAAGAGATCTAATTGATTGGAGAAGGTGCTAAAGAGGATTGACAAATTAAATGTAAAGTGGATGATTCACTTTATGGGGTAGTCTAGATAAGAAGTCAGTTTTAGGCTACAGAGTGGCAGATTTAAAACAGATGAAGAATTACTTATCTCAAAGGATCGCTTATCTGTAAAATTAACTATCATAGAGTGGGGTAGATGATGGGACACTAACTACATTTGAGGAGACGGACAGATTTTTAATTAACAATGGGTTAAAGGTTATGGGGAGCTGGCAGGAAAATGGAGTTGAAGCCAAGTTGAGATCAGTCATGATCGTATTAAATGTCGGAACAGGCTCGAGGGTCTGAATTGCAGACTGCCTGGTTGATTTGATTTGATTATTGTCACATGTACTGAGATACAGTGAAAAGTATTGTTTTATGTACTATCCAGGAAAATCATACCATACATTAGTACATCAGGTAGTAGAACTGAATGCAGAATATAGTGTTACAGCTACAGAGAAGGTGCAGAGAAAAATCAACTTTAACATATGAGAGGTCCATTTAAAAGTCTGAAAACCAAGGAATAAGCTGTTCTTGAATCTGTTGGTACATGTTTTCAAACTTTTGTATCATCTACCTGACAGAAGACAGTAGAAGAGAGTACAACCGGGATGAGAGGGGTCTTTGATTATATTGGCTGCTTTCCCAAGGCAGTGGGAAATATAGACATAAGTCATTTGAAGGAAGGTTGGTGTGCATGGTGGACTCGGCTGCGTTCACAACCCTCCATAATTTCTTGTAGTCTGGGCGGAGCAGTTGCTGTACCAAATAGGATCTTTTCTATCGTGCATCTATAAAAATTGGTAAGACTCATTCTGGACATGCCAAATGTCCTTAGCGTTCTAAGGAAGTAGAGGAATTGGTATGTTTTCTTGACCACAGTGCCACCATCAATGGACCAGGCCAGATTGTTGCTGATCTTTACTCCTGGGAACGTGAACTATCTCCACCTCAGCACCATTGATACAGACAGGGACATATCCTCTATTCATCTTCCTGAAGTTTATGAGCAGCTCCTTCATTTAGCTGACATTGATGGAGAGATTGTTGTCTTTAAACCATGCCACTTAGCTCTCTATGTCTTTCCTATACTCTGTCTCATAACTGTTTAAGATCCCACCCACTATGATGATTGTCATCAGCAAACTTGGAAATGGAGTAAGAGCAGAATTTGGCCACACAGTTGTGAGTGTATAAGATGAATAGTAAGGGGCTGGGTAGGCACCCTTGCGGGGCACTGGTCTTGAGGATTGTCATGGAGGAAGTGTTGTTGCCTATCCTTACTGATTGTGGTGTGTGGATCAGGAAGTCAAGGGTCCTGATGCTGAGGCAGGAGCAGAGTTTATCTGGTCTTGGTGTTTGGAGATGTGTTTGGTTGGAATTACGTATTGAAGGTATCGTCAATAAGTAGGAGACTGATGTACTTATCCCTAATATCCAAATGTTCCAAGGATGAGTGTAGGGCCAGGGAGATGGCATCAGCCTTGGACCTGTTGTGGAAGTTAGGTGAATTGTAGAGGATCAAAGCAATCTTGGAGGCTGGAGTTGATGTGTGCCATTACTAATCTCTCGATGCACCGCATAATCTGATTTTTGAGAAGTTTTGTAGCTCAGGTTGAGGTTCAGGTTGTAAGTTTGCTCAGTGAGCTGGCAGGTTTGTTTTCAGATGTTTCATCACTATGCTAGGTAACATCAGTGGGCCTCCAGTGAAGCATTGGTGTTCTGTCCAGCTTTCTATTTCTGTTTCTTGGTCTCTTCAGGTGGGTAATATCATTTCTTTTTCTCAGAGGTTGGTAACTGGGTTCCAAATTGATGCGTGTATTGATGGAGTTCTGGTTTGAATATCAGTCCTCTAGGAATTCCCGTGCATGTCTCTGTTTAGCCTGTCCTGGGATGAATGCGTTGTCCCAGTCGAAGTGATGTCCTCCTTCATCTGTATACAAAGATACTAGTGATAGTAGGTCTTGTCTTTTGGTGGCCAGTTGGTATTCATGTATCCTATTGGCTAGCTTTCTGCTCGTTTGTCCGATGTAGTGTGTGTTACAGTCCTTGCGTGGTATTTTCTAAATGACATTTGTTTTGTCATTTTGAGAAGAATGGGTACCCCATAAGCACTCTCCACTGATTCTTAAAAAAAAACCCAAACAAGTAGACACAACACGCCCAGAAACTCTAGCCACATCACCATATATCAAAGGCATCTCGAAGATGACTACCAGACTACTCCGACCCTTTGGCATTATGGTAGCCCACAAATCTACCAATGCACTGAAACAACTACTGATCAACTTAAAGGATCCTATACCAACAACCAGCAAAATGAATGTCATTTACAAAATGCTATGCAAGGACTGTAACAAACACTACATTGGACAGACAAGCAGAAAACTAGCCACCAGGATAAACAAACACCAACTGGCCACCAAAAGACATGACCCACTATCACTAGTACCCTTACATGCAGACGAAGAAGGATGCCAAACATGTCCATCCTAGGACAGGCTAAACAGAGACACACATGGGAATTTCTAGAGGCCTGCCATTCAATAAACATATCGATTTGGACACCATTTACCAACCTCTGAGAAAAAAAATGCATAAGAGACCACCCACCTTAAGAGAACAAGACACACAAAGAAAAAGCAGGACAGAATGCCGGCGCTTCACCTGAGGCTTGCTGATGATGTTAACATGATGATGAAACATCTGAAAACAAACCTGCCAGCTCAGCAAGTAGACTTACAACCCGCACCTCATAATATCGATGTCAGAACCACTAGGCAGTAGTCATTAAAGCACTGGAATGATAGTGGTCTTCTTGAAGCAGATGGGAACTTCGGATCAGAGTAAGAAGAGGTTAACAATATCAGCGAATACTTCTAACAGCTGGTTCGTGCAGGATATGGGTGCTTGGCTGGATACTCCATCCAGGTCGTTTGCTTTCCACGGGTTCACTCTCAAGAAGGCCAATCTGATGTGTGCAGCAGTGACTGTGGGTACAGGAGTTGGGTAGGTGACATAATTTCACTAACCTTCTATTGACTATGAGCATAGAATGTATTGAGCTCACTGGGGAGGAATGCATTGTTGTCAGTGATTTGTTGACGTCACTTTGTTGCGCATTATATCATGTAAGCATTGCCACAATCAGTGGATGTTCGTATGGTTAGTCTGGGACACTAGCTTAATCTGGTATCATCTCTTGTCAGCCCTGATGGCTTTGCAAAGGTTATACCTAGATTTCCTGTATACGTCAGGGTCACCCGACCTGAACACCTCAGACCTGACTTCAGTAGGGCTTCATCTATGATTTCATTTGGGTACACTCGGATTAACTTCTTAGGCACGCAGTCCGTTATGCACTTGTTGATGAATTCTGTGATGGTAGTGGCATTCTCATTTAGGCTGGCTGCTGAGTTCTTGAATATGGACCACTCCACCAATTCTAAACAGTCATGTAGCAGCTCATCTACTATTTAATGGCAGCACTGTACGACTTTCTGTCCTGGATGCACACACTTTAGTTCCTTTGTCGTCTTTAGTTTCAGCCAGGAGAAGGAGCCTGATAGCCTGACTTCCCAAAATGCAGGCCAGGGGTAGAGTGATAGACGTTTTTGATTGTGTAGCAATGGTCAAGGGTGCTTTAGCCTCTGGTAGGACAGGATACGTGTTGGAAGTGTTTTGATAGTTCTAATGTTCATTTGAAAATAATGGCATTCTTTTAAAACTGGTAATTCACTCTATTTTCCACTATTAATGGTTTAAGAAAATTCCATTGTGCAGATTTGCATCAGTACTCGAAACTCATCAATTATTCTCTGGGTGATATCATATCTTTGTACCAAGTTTTCATCCATTTCATCTATTAGCTTTTGAGATGTTGTTTACAAATTAACAGTTATGAAATAATTACCCTATCCACTTTCAGTGGCAGAGATGACATAATTTCAAAACCCGTACAATGTGGTTACTATGCAGGTCAAGAGAAGATTAAAATTATTATGAGAACAGAAAAATGAGTTTCGAGAATAACTTCCATATTGGGATAATTAACCTGGTTTTGGTGCCCTGTGATTTCCAATGCAGTATATCTTGTTTTTTTGATTAGTTCTTTGACCTTGTAAAATTAGCTTTTAGACTCTTTGATATGAGTTTTGCAAACTTGTGATTTTCTTTTTCTTTATTTAACAACAATTTTATGAAAATCATTTTAGAATTGACTTCAGAATCTTATAACTTTTTCCACATTGCCCTGCATGATAACCACATTGTTTTTATTACACATTTCACAATTCTAGGGCCATTGAATCAAACTTAAGCAGTCCAGTCATGCCACATCCAGTCATAAATGCTGTTAATTAAGTTAAACAAACCACTGGAAGGGGAGACTGCACAAAGATACCCATCCTTAGTATGGGGGATCCCAACATGCCAATGCAAAAGATAAGGCTGAAGTTTCTTCAACAATTTCTAGTGAAAAATGCCAAATCAATAATCCATTTCTGATGGTGGTAACCTCTTGAGAAGGCACAGTCTTCAGTCAATTCAATTCACTGTACAAGAAGTAGCTGAAAGTGCAGGATAAAATAAAGGCTGTGACTGTTGGCAACATTCTGGCAATAGTACTGAAGTCTTGTGCACCTGAAGTTGCTAGCCAATCTGTTTTAGTACAGTTACAACACAGGTATTTATCTGATAATGTGGAAAATTATCCAGTTATAGAAGCAGGACAAATCCAATTCGGCCACTTTGTCCTCCATCAGTCTACTCTATTATCAATGAAGTGATAGATCATGTAATCCACAATATTATCATAAGCAGTAGCTTAGCACTCAGTTTGGGTTCCACCAAGGCTCCTTGCTCCTGAACTCATTACAGCTTTGGTTCAAGCATGAACAAAAGAGCTGAACTCCAGAAGTGTAGTGAGAGTGACTGCTTTTGACATCAAGACTACATTTGAACATTTGTGGCGTCAGAGTGAACACTGTCAGCTAGTTAGCATCATATGTGACACAAAGGAAGATGCCTGTGGTTGTTGGAGTAATTCATCTCCAATCCAGGACATCTCTGCAGGAGTTCCTCTGGGTAATGTTCTCAACTCAGCTACCTTCAGCTTCATCAGTGAATTTTGCTCTGTCAGATGGTCAGAAGTAGGGATATTCACTGAGCAGTGTTCGCCATCATTCATGATTCCTCATATACTGAGTGGACAGGCAGAAGGCTGGAAGAACACAACAAGCCAGGCAGCATTAGAATCTGTACAAGTCGGCATTTCAGATGTAACCCTTTTTCAGGACTGGAAACATCCTTAAGAAGGGTTACACCCAAAACGTCAACTTCTACAGATCCTGATGCTGTCTGGCTTCCAGCCTCCTGCCTCTTTACTTCAGATTCCAGCATCTGCAGTTTTTGTTTTGTTTTCTCATATGCTAAAGCAGTTCATGTTTAAATGCAGCAAGATCTGGGCAATGTTCAGGATTGAGCTGACAAGTGGCAACTTATGTGCCAAACAAATGTCTGGGAATGGCCATCTGCACAGGAGTGATGTTCTAGTGGTCTTTTTATTAATCCACAGACCTGGGTAATGTTCTGGGGTCCCAGATTCAAATCCCACCATGGTAAATGGTGGAATTTAAATTCAGTTTTTAAAAAATCTGGCATTAGGAGCCTATTGGTGACCGTGAATTCACTGTCAATTGTTGAAAAACCCATCTGGTTCACTAATGTCCCTTAAGGAAGAAAACTACCATCCTTACCTGGTCTGCACTATATGTTACTTGAGACCCACAGCAATGTGGTTGACTCTGCCCTCTGGGCAATTAGGGATAGGCATAAATGCTGGCTCAGTCAGAGACACCCTCATCCTGTGAATAATTTAAAACAAAATTAAAATCCAGCAAAGCAGAATGTGACTATTACCCTTGACATTCAGTGGCATTGCCATCACTGATTCCTCAGCTGTCAACATCCTGGGAGCTGCCATTGACTAGAACCTGAGTTGGACCAGCCTTGTAAATACTACAAGAGTGCTAAAAGTTAGGAATCTTGCAGAAAATAACTCAGATCCTGACTATCCAAAGCCTATCTGTCTACTTGGCACAAGTTAGGACTGTGATGACATACTCTCCACCTGCCTGGTTGAGGACATCTCCAACAACATGTGAGACGCTTGCCTTCAAAGATTGGTATTAAATTCCGAAACATTCACTGCTTCCACCACTGCAGTCAGTATCAGCAGAGTATATCATCCACTAGGTATGTTGTGGAAATTCACCAAGGCTCCTTAAGCCGCACCTTCCAAATCCATGACCACTACCATCTAGAAGGATAAGGGCAGCAGATACATTGAAACATCACTACCTGCAAATTCCCCTCCAAGTCACTCACCATCCTAACTTGAAAATATCTTGTTGTTCCTTCGCTGTAATTTGGTCAACATCCAGCAACTCGCTCAACTAATGGTATTGTAGGTGTACCTAGACTAAATGGACTACAATAGTTCAAGAAGGCAGCTTACTACCATTGTCTCAAACTCGGGATGAGCAATAAATGCTAGTCCAGCCAATGATTTGGAGATGCTGGTGTTGGACTGGGGTGTGCAAAGTTAAAAATCACACAACACCAGGTTATAGTCCAACAGGTTTAATTGGAAGCACACTAGCCTTCGGAGCGTCGCTCTTCATCAGGTGACTATAACCTGGTGTTGTGTGATTTTTAACTTGGTCCAGCCAATGACACACAGATCCAACAAGTGAATAAGATTCCACAAGCTATCTCAGACACATACGACGTTCTAATTCTAATTATATCAGTTTACTTCATTCAAATCATTATCTTTTTTCCACTTCCAATTGATCAGGTTAATACCTTTCTGTTAATTGCAAAATACAATATTTTCCCATTACAGATGTTAAGATAACTAGCCTATAGTTATGTTTTGTCATTCCAATACAAGTCTATTACACTGGCATTTTTTAATCACCTGGGACTTTTCCAGAGTGCTAGGATCCTGAGACAATTACTACCTTTAGTTCACCATTAAATTTTGCCACATTGTATGTTTTCTTCTTTCCAATTTGTTACTGTCCTTAACTTGGTTAACCATGTTAAAAATCACACAATACCAGGTTATAGTCCAACAGGTTTATTTGGAAGCACTATCTTTCATAGCGCTGCTCCGAACCACCTGATAAAGGAGCAGTGCTCTGAAAGCTAGTGCTTCCAAATAAACCTGTTGGACTATAACGTGGTGTTGTGTGATTTTGTCCACCCCAGTCTAACACCAGCTCCTCCACATCTTGGTTGCCATGGTCGGTTTAATCCCCTTTCTAGAATTGTTTTTCCTCACTTTTTCCTGTGAATCAAACTATTTTCATAAACACCTGCCAATCCACATGAATCATCTTTTCTGCTAAACTCCTTTCCCAATCCACTTCAGCCAACTCTGCCCTCATTCTTTTAAAATTACCCTTATTTATTCTTAGCACATTTGCTTCTGACCCAATTTTAAAATTTTCAAACTGAAGGCTAAATTCTACCATATTATGGCCGCTATTTCCTCAATCTGTTACTCAGAACATTTACCAAAATTGCCTCATTACATATAACTTACATCCAAAAAATCCTGAACCCTGGCTGGATCAATAACAACATTATTTTTGGAAACTGGCCTGAATACACATTATATATTCTTCTTCATGCCTACCTCTGCCAAACTGATTATCCCAATCTAGATGAAGATCAAAGTCATCATATCCAATTGGGAAAGTGCTAGCCTAGTGATATTATCGCTGGACTGTTAATCCACAGACCCAAATAATATCCTGGGGACTAAAATTCGAATGCCACCCAAAGGTGGAATTTGAATTCATTTAAAAAATAGACAATAGGTGCAGGAGTAGGCCATTCTGCCCTTCGAGCCTGCACCACCATTCAATATGAATTCCAGGAATTGACTTCATGAACCTACACTGCACTCCCTCAATAGCCAGAATATCTTTCCTAAAATTTGGAGACCAGAACTGCACACAATACTCCAGGTGTGGTCTCACCAGGGCCCTGGACAGCTGCTGAAGAAAATCTGGAATTGAAAGTCTAATGATGACCATGAATCCATTGCCAATTATCGAAAAATCCCATCTGGTTCACTAGTGCCCTTAAGGGAAGAAAACTGCTGTCCTTACCTGGTTTGACCCAAGTGTGATTCCAGACCCACAGCAATGTGGTTGACTCTTAACTGCCCTCTGGGCAACTGGGGATTGGCAATAAATGCTGCCTAGCCAGTGATGCCCTCATCCTGTGAACGAATGCATTTTTTAAAATTATCTGCTGACTTGTTCTGTCCTTCCTGCAGTACAGCTACTTTTTGGAAAGCTATAAACTATATGCGCTGGTGTCATTTTCCGCTTGTTATTTCTTAGCTCCGCCCATTTGAATTCTGCATCTTCTGAATAACAGAATTTCTTGCTATTGCACTTAGAATATTCTATCGCCTACTAACAAATGTTCTCATTTCCTATCTGCATGTAGAAACGTTACATGTATCTGAATATTTAGTTCTTACCTTTGATCTCCTTATAACCACATCTCTAAATCCAGTTAGATCATACCCATTAATCTTTATTTGTAGCGTTAACTCATTTATTTTGTTCTAAATACTAAATCTGTTTATGTAAAAAGCCACTAACTTTGCGTTTTTGCCATTTTCTGGTTTTGACCTTATTTGCTGCTTTTTTTTAATGCTATGCATCTATCAGTATTTATTCCGTTCTGGAATAAGTAACATTTAAGATGTCTGTTCAGCGGTCTGATAACAGCAGGGAAGAAGCTGTTTTTGAATCTGTTTGTACGTATTTAAACTTGTATGAACGTATTCAAACCTGACAGAAGAGGGTGGATGACAGTATAACTGGGGAGGGAATGGTCTTTGATTATCTTAGTTGCTTTCCCAAGGCAGCAGGAGTATAGATGGAAGAATGCCTTACTGAGGAATTAACCTAAATATAAATAGGGCCTATCTCGAGTCAGTTGGCTACACTTTTAAGATCCTGAAAAGGTGTTTGGAGTAAATTCGATCACAGCATTTTAGGGGACATGGACTTCGAATGGATTCAATACATATAATCTATTTGTGGGTGTGCCTCCAGACTACTAAGGTTCAAGTTTGCTTGTCTTTATATGTCTGACTTTGTAACCTTTAAATCATGAATAGCTCTGCTGCAAATTGGAATAGCTGTATTGTTCATCTTTTCCAGGAATAATGCTCCAGGATATTACTAGTTTAATGGTCACTAAATCTAGCATAATGCAACTCTTATTTCATGAACTTTCCCTGGAGTATTTAAGCATTTGGATTTTTCAGTTTTATGTTGTAATGATTTTTGAAAATGGACATTATACTTATGATAATAGAACTCCAGGACACTGACAAATATAGGAATACATTGTTCTGTGTAATCTCATGCTGCTAAGAAATATTGACAACAGATTTTACAAATGTGCTAATCTTTGAACGTTGTAAGGCAATGAGCATTTGTTGCTTAGAAACAATGTTTGCATGTAAATAAATCTCCAGTTAAATAATGTATTTCAGTTCAGAAATGGGGATGTTTTCCTGTCTAAGCAAAAAATGGTGGTTGAGTAGGGTAAAATTATGAAGTTAAAAGCTTGGTCGTCAAATCCTTGAACTCAAAACATTCATGGATGAATGCAAATCATTATAAAATAACAAGAAAAACAACAGATTGTGTTTTCAAGACTGCTAACCACCTTTTGTCTTGAACTGAGATGTGTGTGCTTTGACCCATATTCAGCCATTCAGAAGTTCCTAAAGTTACTCCAATTCGGCATCTGAACGTTTCTTGAAAGGCTCTAATTTGTTCCCTCTTTTAGTATTTCTGGAATCTTTCTCTTGTCTATCTCCCTTTATGAATATGGATAGAAATCTACTGTAGCTCCTCCATCACCAGAGACACTCCTTTAAATACATTAGCTCTATTTTGGAAAGGCTTTGAAGACTTGAAGGAAGAAATAATTCAGAATACTTTGTTTTTTTTAGGTATATTTACAATTTTAAGCTAATGCCTATTTATGATTTCCAGTGACTATCATTTTGCAACAGTGAGACTAAAAAAAATTATATTGTGTTCAGCTTGTATTGATGTGTGACTTCGGGCCTTTTTAATTTGTGACTTCCCGTTTTAGCAAGTACTTGAGTTTCTCAGCCAATCTTTTTAACTTTTCCCTGCAAGATCTCATTGAAGTTATCTTTTAATTTGTTAATGTAATATGCTCTGTATTGTTCTTTTAAAGTGATCCACTTGTCCCCTACAGAATTTTCATTGGACAGCCTTTCAATCCATTATCTTTAGTTGCTCCATCACTTATTGAACTAAGCCTTTCCTTAACTACTTTTAGCTTTCAAAATCATTTCAAACTTGGTTTTTCTGTGGTTATTCTTCTTCAAGTATGCTACAATTTCACTTTCCTGTCTTGTAGGATCATAGTGATTAGTGGGTCAAGATGAGCACTGTCTTTCATTGTTTCCTAGGCACAGAGGAAGTAACCATGAATTACATTGACTAATTTTGACTAAATCTTTTGGGTTTTCATATTTAGTTGATTGAAATTCCTCATTAAAACAACTTTCCTATTCTCACATCGCCTTTCTCACATAGCCCTTCTATTCATAGAGTAAAATGATGAGCTCGAACCCTTTGCAGATTACACTGATGAGATCAAAGGTATCTTTTTTGGACTTCATTAGAAATTCCATATCATAGCCTTTGGTCCCAGTCTTTTTGTAGAGAATATTGACAGACATCATTTCTCCAACCTACTAAATGCAACTGCCTCAGGCAACTGACTGTGTGGAGTTTGCACATTCTCCCCGTGTCTGCGTGTGTTTCCTCCCACAGTTCAAAAATGTGCAGGTTGGGTGAATTAGCCGTTATAAATTGCCCATGGTGTTAGATGCAGTGGTAAATGTATGGGAATGGGTCTGGGTGGGTGCGCTTCGCCGGGTCATTGTGGACTTGTTGGGCTGAAGGGCCTGTTTCCACACTGTAAGTAATCTTAAAAAAAACTCTTTACAAATGCAAATTTATTAAGCAATTCCCTAACACTAGGCAATCTCAAAAAAATGAATTTCATTTTTTTTAAATCCAGATTTGCATATTAATTTTAACTGGACACAATCATGCATCAGCAAATTCTGTTAGGGGTGCAATGCCATCAGACCCCATCAATGAGAATATAGTTTGGCGGCCATGTTCTGTTGTTTTCTTATGCTCCTAGGCAACGTGTATTTTCCCACCCTCCTGAAGCTACTTTGAACAAAAATGCCACTTTTTGAATTTACTTAGAAAGAAAAGTACATTTTTGATTCTTTTATAGATAAAGTATTTAATTTTGTCATTTCACATTTGAAGTATCTGGTTGGCATGGACAGGTTGGACCGAAGGTTCTGTTTCCATGCTGTACATCTTTATGACTCTGTGACTGCTGCAAACTTTGCTGCTCAAACTGTTTTTAATATAAACCCCATATATTGTTATCTTTTACGAATTTGATTGAAGCCAATTCGCAAAGGTAACCAGTTTTTGTGTATTTCTTTGCCATCAAAATTACTTGTGCAAATTGTTTTCATGACTAATTTTAGGTCTTTACAAAGGATAGTATTATATTTCATTTTGTATAAAAGGGAAAAGAGAGTGTGCTTTTTATTTTAGAAGTAGCCTTCTTTCTGCATATTCTTCTGAGAAGCTGAAGCAACTTACCTGTTTTGGAAACATGGAAACACAGAAAATGTAGGAGTGGCTATTTGGTCCTTCGAGCCTTTTCCTTCATTCAAAACAATCATGGCTGATCCTCTCTTTCAATGCTATATCCCTGCTTTATACCCATACTGTTTGATTCTTTTGAAATCTAGAAACTTACCTGGCTTTTTCTTGCACATAATTCAGTGAATTGGCCTCCACAGCCTTATGTGGCAGAGAATTCTACCGGGTCGCTATCCTTTGAGTGAAGACTGTTTTCCCCTCTTTAAACGGTCCTAAATGGTCTACCCAACATCCTGAGAATGTGTCCTCTGGTTCTAGACTCTCCGGCTAGGCGATACATCCTCCCTGCATCTAGTCTGTCCATGTCTGTTAGAATATTATTCATTTCAATCAGATACCCCCTCATCCTTCCAAACTCTAGTGAATACTGATGTTGTTGAACCAATGTCTCCTCAGGACAGTCCTACCATCCTTAGTATTATTGTAGTGAACCAGTGTTGTACTTCCTCTAGCAAATATCTCTTTTTTTAGATAGGGAGACTAAAATTGCATACTGTAATCCAGTTGTGATCTCACCAAGACCCTGTATAATAAGACATCCCTACTTTTGAACTCTCATCATTTTGCAATCAAGACCAATATACCATTTGTCTTCCAAACTGTTTTTTGCATCATCTTGTTTACTTTCATTGACTGGTGTACAAGGACTCTCAAATCTCTGTGTACACCGATACTTCCAAAAATATCATTGTTTAAAATAATATTCTTCCTGTTTTTCAGCCGAAATGTACAATTTCACATTTAGCTATGTTGTACTGCAGCTGCGATGTGTGTATCCCTCAATTTGTCTCCTCCTTACAAATCTCAAACCTGCCCATTTTGTGTCATCGTCAAACTTGGGTAATGTTACATTTGGTTTCCTCATCCAGTTTATTTACATGTATTGTGAATGACTGGAACCCAAGCACTGGTCTTTGTGGTATTCCATTAGTCATTGCTTGCCGCTCAGAAAAAGACTCATTTATTCCCACTATGTTTCTTATCTGTCAGTCAATTCCTGATCCATGCTAATATTTTACCCAATACTACATACTTTAACTTTGCTGACTAACTTCTTACAAAAAGCTATATCAAAATTCTTCTTAAAATCTAAATAAACCACCACATCCACTGGTTCTCGCTTACCTATTCTAAAAGTTACATCCTTAAAAAACGCTCCAGGAGATTTGTTACATGTGTTTTGCCTTGATAAGCTGATGCTGGCTTTGTCCATTCCTGTTAATGCTTTCCAAAGATTCTGTTATCATGTCTTTTATAACTGAATCTAGTATTTTTCCTACTACTGTTAGGCTAACTGGTCTGTAATTCTTTGTTTCGCTCTCCCTCCCTTTTCAAATAGTGAGGTTACATTTGCCACCTTCTCATCTGTAGGAACTCTTCTAGAGTCTATAGAATCTTGTAAGATGATTACCAATGCACTTCCTTAACTATTCTGCAATGTAGATTATCAGGCCCTGGTGATTTGTCAGCTTTTAACCCCATTAATTTCTTAACTGATAGTGATTTCTTTCAATTCCTCTCTCTCTCTCTCACTCGACCTTTGGTTCCCTAACATCTTTTGGGAGGTTATTTGTGCCCTCTTTTGTGAAGATGGAACCCAAGTCTGTGTTCAATTCTTCAGCCATTTTTGTTCCCCATTATAATTTCCCCCGTTTCTTTCTGATTGTTTTTACTAATCGTTTTCTCTCCACATATTTTTAGAAGGTTTTGCACTTAGTTTCTATGTTCCCTACTATTTTACTTTAAGTTTTGAAACTTAAAATTAGGTGTTGGAAGCCTGCTTAAACAAAGCTGATTTTAACATTTTTAACATTTTGCTTCTGTGAAAATTTAAAAAACTCAAGGAGCTCATTTAACTGATTCATGTTATCATGTACTATTGGCTCTTGTCCACAGCTTCCAATCTGCTGCTGTATCTACCAGGCATGTTCTTTGAATCCAGTCTAAATAGAATATCACAGCTGACTGCACAGTTTAGATTAAATTGGAGCAGCAGTTTCCCTCGGCCTGCACTGAACACGTAGCAGCAGATGGCAAAATAGGGCAATTGTTTAATTCTAGATAACGGAAGACTACACCTTCAAGATGCATTGTAGGGACTTAAGAAAAGCGAAATCTGATTCTTTTCTTTTCCGCTTCTAATCAGTGCCTTCTCCGAACTAAGTTAAAAATCACACAACACCAGGTTATAGTCCAACAGGTTTAATTGGAAGCACACTAGCTTTCAGAGCAACGCTCTTTCAGGCATCTCCGAATCATGACTTCTCCGAACTAAACTGCTGAAATCTGTAACAGTGAGGAGTAGATAAAAGTCAAACCTTTGTTTTAAATTTACACAAATCTCTCATGGGTTTCTTGCATGTATTATATAAATGTCACAATATTCAGTAGCTGTCTTGTACTTTGACTGCTGGAATTCTTTTCCTTTTTAACCCGTTGTTTTTCATCATATCAGTAATGACAGAGATTAAGTTAGAAATGAGAAAGTGTTTCAAAATTGTTACATAATTCTTAAATGACTCCTGCCAAAATTAATGCTGGTGTAAAATAATTTTATCCATTGTAGTTGTTGTGATTTAATTCTACATTATACAAACTGCAATTTATAGTGTGAACTGCCAGTTTTTCTGTTGATAGTTGCAATTTTGAAATGTCAGAAAGTTTACAAATGTCAGTCTCCACGTGCATTCTGTGCGGGCATGTCTAAATCTCTCGCTCAACATGCAGCTTGTATCACCTACTTGATACCATGCACTGACTTGTAATTAGTGGGTGGCACAGTGGTTAGCACTACTGCCTCACAGCGCCAGAGACCTGGGTTCAATTCCCACCTCAGGCGACTGTCTGTGTGGAGTTTGCACATTCTCCCCGTGTCTGCGTTGGTTTCCTCCCACAGTCCAAAGATGTGCAGGTCAGGTGAATTGGCCATTCTAAATTGCCCGTAGTGTTAGGGGCAGGGGTAAGTGTAGGGGAATGGGTCTGGGTGAGTTGCGCTTCGGCAGGTCGGTGTGGACTTGTTGGGCCGAAGGGTCTGTTTCCACACTGTAAATAATCTAGATATAACCCCAAAAGCAGATCTCTGAGCTAAAAAATTGAGGTCAGCTTTTAATGTAAGTATTGTCTGAAATGTACAATTATTAGCTGAGAAATGGGCTTGGGGTGAGGGGAGGTGGAGGAGGACATATACACCAAGTATGGACCAAACCATGCATTTTGGCATCCAAAAGCAAGGTCTTGACCTGTATACTGCAATCTACAATATTTTTATTTTAACAAGGCTAATTATCTGAATTAATTTGCAGATATGACCCAAAGTCTGTCAGAAGAAGATGAAGAATTTGAGGAAACAAAACATCCCTTGCAGCAATAATCATTTGTGCCCCTTGATCTACAAAAAGCCATTGCATGTCGCTGAAGATATTCAAAAATCCGTCATGTGTATTTTTTTTCAAATGTTTAAAGCTGTATCTTAATTTTTAGCTTCTGCTCTGTTCTAGTTTTAATTGTCAAACATTTCTTAAGTTTTTATCTATTTTCTATTAACCATGTGGTGGCTTGCACTGAACTTTGTGAGGAATTGAGGGAGGTTTTGCTGATAACCCATGAGGTAAAGAAGACCAATAAAGAAATGTATGTGCAGTATGTAAATCGAATCATTGCTAAAGACATGAATGTATCATCAAGTTGATTCAGAACAACAGTGCTGAAGAACAACAGTGCTGAAATTGTTTAAGGTATTCATAAGGCAGAAAATGCATCTTTTGGTACATGCTTTCTAAGATTCACAAACATTAGCCTTTAAACAAACTACTATTTTTATAACAAGTGTATGAGAGCTAATTTGACTGATATACACTTGCTTAAGATTATAATTTGTACTATAACATGTATTTCTTGAAAGCAAAATATCTTTGTTTGCATTGTCTATATAAACAATAAATTGTTTTGCATATGAGATTTTGTTTTGATTCAGAAATGTTTTCATAAAATTATTTATTTTTACATTTCAGTTCTATATTCTGTTTACTATCCAAATTGAGGAAGAGTGTTGGAAAGGAATTTGTTAGTATTAAATTTATGAAGAGGTGTTGAGATGACTTTAGTTCATTCACTTTTTCCTTGGGGTACATTTATTTCATGGGAAAATATAATGTAGCTAAGCTTTTCTTTAATACCTGTAACAAAATCATAAACTCCCTTGTATTGTCTAGCATACATGTTCTTCATGCTGTTTATTTGCCATTTCATGTGACATTTTATCTCCTTGGTTGAAATTGAAGACTCTTTAAAAAAATGAAAGATCACACTAAATAGATTAAAGCAATCAAAGGACCAAGCTGGAATAAAAACTATCAACCATGATGTTTTAAACTACAATAAATCAAAAATGGGCAACCAGTAGAAGTTGCACCTAAACAAGAAAGGATATCGTGAAACAATCAAATGTTATATTTTTAAAACCTTGTAAGCTTTCTCACTAACTTTTTATTGATTACAGCAGTTATCCTCTTAAGCTTGTTTACAAGATTCACAATTGTTACATTTCTTTTAACATGAAACCCTTCTCTCTGCAAAAGAGAAAATAAATGATATTATAGATTAATTAGGAGGGATACCTGAACTTGTGGTTTAAAATAAGATTGAGGAGGCTTTTCAAGATAAAGTAAAATAACTTCGAAAGCTGTTTCATAAGATAGGACAGAGATGGCTGGTGGTTTTATCAGAAGAAAGATGGAAGGGGAAAGATGGAGAATAACATGCATTTTCCCAGCATTGAGCTTTCCATGAAATCGCTATCCAACATGAGTCAAATCTTTGAGTAAGGGACATGGAAGCAAAGATCTGAGTCACCATGGATAACTCCCTTGTTCTTGTTTGGGGAAGGGCATGAGAGTATTGTATACTTATATGATGTCCAAACAATGTAGCAATTAAGTCATAACATATCTCAAATATATTTTTTTCCGTGTTTTACTGTATGGTCACCTGAAAAGGCAGCAAGTTGAGCAGTAAAATTATGGGGCTACTCCTTCAAATTAGAAGATCTGCAATCAGCAGCCATCAAGCCTGCATTTCACTTATTCATTAATACAGCTATAAGACCTGAGCAATGTATAATCTCCCTTCTTCATTTTTAACTGAATGCCAGTTTATGTGGCGGAAATCCTTTCTTTGCTTTAGTTGTATTCCCTTTGAGATCCAAGTGTATGCACCATATTATCCACGTGATTGTTTTGAAGTTAAAACCATTTATCAAGCATAATCCTGTTCTTTCAAAGCATCAAGATCTGATTACAGTGGTTGAGCATTTTCTACAGCCCCCATCAGACTCATATTTTAGTCTCATCCGTCAAGTTCAAAATCTGGTGTGGGATAGCTGCCCCTTCCCCAGACTTTGCTTTATTAATTTCTTGCTAACATGATCTCTCAAAAAAATGTTCTGTAAATGTAACTTGCTTCCTCCAAGATTCTACCTTCACCTCATTTCCTTCCCTCCTCCACTGGTGCTCTCTTTCATCCTTCCGAAGGTTGGTGTACTTTCGAGACCAGCACACCAAATGAAGCAATTTTTTGCTGTCAGTTTAAGGCTAAGAATGTGCTAACTCAGAACTATCTGTGCTGTCTTTGGTGACCTTAGGGAAACACGGACTTAAAGACAGATATGGGTACCTTGATAGCAAAAAAAGGATCTGGTGTAACTAGCTCTTGATGGAGTTTACAACTTTTTCAGGAACCTCACATTGGAGTTAAGGCCTGAGTCTACCAGAATGTCTGAACAATTTTAAAATCTGCAGAATACCTATTAACAATATTTTTAACTTGCTAAGTACTTTCTAGCTGCTACTAGCGCTGGACAATTGGCACAAAATAGATTCTCTTTGAGACTGTTGCCTTTGATTGCAGCAGCTAGCCTGATCATGGAGTGCAGTTAATTGCATGTTAGCAAATTGTTATGTGGATAAAAGCAAAACTATATCAGTCTGCACTTGCTGAAGCAGTAGGACAATGCACCTGAAAGGGTACAAAAACATAATTATTTCTTGCATCATGTTTGTATATCTTTCTCTCGCCACTAACCTACATGTAATTACAAAGCCTGTATACTTAATTCACATGGTCTCCATTTGTGCCGCTTCCACTTTTAAACTGTATAAAAAACAAGTATATACAACTTCAGAGCAACCGTAACTTTAATCAAAATCCATTCAATGTGTAGATGTGCTCACTGCTTATTAGTGTACTTTCTGATATCTGTTTAGTACATATTCTTAATCCTAATGTAATGCACTTTTATATGATGTCTCGTGCTTGGGTTGAATGATGTGATGTGGATTTCTTGGAACTGAGGTAGCTTTAAGCTCGAGAGCTAAAGTGCAAGAATCATTTGTGGCTTACAACAACTCTTGCAGGGGCATGAGCAGATTAGATGTGCCTTATTTCTATCACATGTTGACAGTTATTCATCCAGGGGACAGTTGATGGTTCTTGTACCTTTTCAATACATTGGAAATCTTCCACAATTTTTGAAAATTAGAGTGTTAGCTCTTCAGGCTGGTTCAAACTATTGTATCTGCCTGCATACTTGCTCTTTGCAAAGGGCAAACCAGCACACCAAATGAAGCATGTCAGGGGATTGATTGTTTTCATTATATTAATTATGCTCACCTTAACTTCAATGCTCAGCCCACTTCTAAGCATGCTCAGCCATGTGTTTTTGGGTTTTTATCCAAGTTATCAATCTGGGATCGCGTTCGGACTGAGATTGCGCAAATAACAGGATAATTCACACAACTGTACAGGCCTGAAGATTCCTTAAAAACCAGCAAAATTCCTCAACCGTAATCTTTGACATCTTTATCAATAAAAGAATACCTTGGATTTAAGCAAATATTCATAAATAGTTTCCATTCAATAACTTTTAATAAAACTATCCAGTTAATTTTCCAAGTTTGCACTTCCATCAGGAAATCATTTTCAGTAACAGCACATTAGAAATGTTGATATTCACTGTTCATGACTTCCTAACTGTTTAACACTTCCCATTTCCAAGAAATTCACCTGTAGCCTTGCATTTTGCAGCTTTCCAAGTGATGATCTAAATATTTCTTAAATATTATGATACTAGTGCAGTATTTCTTTTCTCTTTCAGAGTGGAATCTGGTTTGGATTTCTCCCAGATATATACTGGTTTGGTTTTAATGAATGTCATGGTTCCTGTCTCTACTACTCTTTCAGAACTGAGTTCCAGATACCCTTTAGGTGAAAAGTCTTCCTAAAATCCTCTCTAACCCTCCTTCCTTTTATCTCAAATCTATATTTCCTAGATATTGATTCATCTACTAAGCAGAAACATTATGTCATATCTGCCCTATCTGTGCCTGTCATAATTTTGTACACCTCAATCAAGTTCCCCCTCAGCCCCATGAAAATTACTCCAGCTTATCGAGTCTCTCTAACTGAATTGCTTCAGGACAGGCAACATTCTCTAGTACGGTCACATTTTTCCTATAGTGTGGCAAACCATACTCCAGCTGCGACCTAATTACCATCTTAGGCAGCTCCATTATAATCTCCCTGCTAGGGTATTTAATGCCTTGATGTCACTGGGTGAGATTTCATTGGTTGAAGTTGAAAAGTAACACCAGGGAGTTAATATACACCCGCAGATACTGATTTTCTTGCTGGAACAGTGATGTCACCTATAGAGATAATTCATAACATATGCAGCTCCATTTTAAATATTCTAAATTGTCAAAACAATTTCTCATCAGATGAAGGAACCTGTTTAGAATCAGAATGCTTTGCAGGATGCTCAACAATTGAAGGTTTTTACATGTGTTAGGGATGTTTCCTCAACAGAATAGTTGAGATTGAAAACACTACAGTTACTGAAAGGTTCACATCATCTTACTGTCTACCAGGAACAAGGTGCAAAGGAACATTGGCTGATTAAAAATAATAAACTGGCAAGTGAAATGAAGGAAAAAAATAGACGGGCAGAATGCTGACATATCCAGCAACTCTGACATGGGATTTTAATTTTGCATTCATTTTTATGTGTACATTTTACAGATTGATTCTATTTTGATATCCAATTCTAACAATGGGTTTCTTTGAATGGACTTGTACAGCCTTTTTAATTGCTTCCTCAGTTCACTTCCATTTTTTACCTTAAGAAATGTGTGCATTTTTAATTTTTGCAGTATTACTACCGAGTACAAATTGAGTACAAGTTAACTATTTCCTTCTCTCCATCCCATTATCACACCTTGGGCAGGATCCTCACTAACTTCCTGTATCTTGAAGTTATTGCTAAAAGTCCACTGTTTCTAATTTTTTGTTGCAAATATAGCTGTCACAATTCATCATTAATCCAGATATTTATTACCCCTCAATTCTTTTTTTCAGAAATTAACTGTTCTTTTTTCTTCAAGCGCTTCACTAAACAACTTGTGATGCCCAAAGCTCCACCTTTCAGAAAGCGGACAAAGTTGTCTCCAATTAGTGGGCCCATTCCAAACAAGCTAGCCTCTTTCGTACACTCAAATGTATAGGGATCAATTTCAACTGGATTTTGCTTACATGAAATGGGCTTACTTGGGTCTATTCCCAAGTACTTTCCGTGCTCTTTAAGAAAGGATAGATTAGGGTAAGTACCTATCAGCACTAGCGCCATTGAGATATTTAGGATAATGTTCTCTCCTGAGGCACTCTGAAGAATGCATTTCATATCTGGTTGGAAAGAGACAATGCAACTTTCAGGGAAGCTTGTATAGTTAGAGTGAGAAGTGGTGGTGTAAGACTGCTTGCACATTTTGCGATAAACCTTATGATATTCTGGATAAAGCTTTTTAGGAAGCTGTTTGAAGATCAAACCTGGATCATTGACATTTCTTCGGAATGTATGAATGACAGGGATTTTGTGACGGTAGGCACACAATACTGCATCTGCTGCAGTCAGCCCTGCACCAACAATGAGAACAGGATCTGATAACTGGTTGACTTTGCAGCTTTTGATGGCAGACTCAAAGGCTGAGACGTAGTGGAATACAAAAGGCAGGTCTTCGCCTTCAACCCCCAACCTCACAGGTAAATCGTAGGTACCAGTGGCTAAGACAACATTCTCAGTCAAAAGGCAAAAAGGCACATGTGATTCATCTCCAATTCTTTGAAATCCTCTGACCTCCCAAAGGTCGTGAGCTGATCCATTTTCAGTTGTAGGTGACTGTTGTGTTGTGATATCCTTTTTAACGCATTTAAGCAATTTGTCCTTTCCATGCTCTTGATCTTGTTGCAGCTTTGAGACAGAAGTGACCCAAGTGTTGTTAACAAAGTTTTTCTGAAGACCCATAATCTTAACATAGTCATTATAATATGAAGCTATTTCCTCTGGAGTTGCTCTGTCATTCAGCAGGTTTCTGTAGAAAAATATGTGTATCAAATATGTGCTATTAAACAGATCACTTGATCATTAATGTAGTTTTTTTAATCAGCCTAACAACCTTATAATCAATTAGTTTACCTAAAGGACTAGAGTGATTAAAATCTTTTGAACAAAGTTCATTTTGTCATTTCTATGATTTGACTGTTAAGAAAGTTAAATGTTGTATGGATTTCAGCTTTGTTGAGAAATTAATAAGCACCTTAAATAACAAAATACGACCATTCTTAATTGTAAATAATAATATGGAGTTTAGATGAACAGCATTTCTTATACATGTTTTATAGATAAAAGGATCAATTTAAACATAGTAAATATCATATTTTAATTAGCTTAAATTTTTACAAGAGGTTTCCTGAAATGTAAATAATATTAAAAATATTGAACAGTAAGAACACATTAGATAAATAATTATAGCTGCATTTACACATTGATACACATATGTAGATCGAGTATGCAGTACCTCCCTGAATTTTGCAAGGCTGTCTTAGCTGTCAAGGTAGACAGGCAGGAGGCTGGAAGAACATCCTGATGTTGCTTGGCTTGCTGTGTTCTTCCAACCTCCTGCCTGTCTATTTTGGATTCCAACATCTGCAGTTTTTTCAGTCTCTAACTTAGCTGTCAAGTTGGCCAGTGTTTTAGCTGTGCTTCACAAAGGTTTTGTATCAATTCATTTTTATTCTTTTATGGGATGTGGGTATTGCTAGCTAAGCAGTCATTTACTGCCTGTCTGTAAGTACTCATAAAAAGATGGTGATGACTGCCGCTTTGAATCATGTTCAAATCATATAGTCATGTGGTGTAGCTACATCGAATGTGTAGATTTTGATCCTGAAAACAGTGAAGGAACAATTACACAGTTCATAGTCCGGATGGTGTATGGCTTTGAGAGGAACTTGCAGATGGTGTTGTCATGCATTCACTGTCTTTATCCTTCTAGGTGGTGGAGGTCATGGGTTTGGATGCCAGGCTGTGATGTTGCAATGCATCTTGTATACATTACTGACACTGTGTGTTAGTGGGTCATACAGTGCTGAAAGTGGTGGATGGGATGCCAATCAAGCAGATTACTTTGTCCTAGAAAGTGCTGATCTCCTTGAATATGTCTAAGCTGCACTCATCCAGGTGAGTATAGTGAAGATTATCCCATCACAGGTCTGACTTGTGCCATGTAGACAGGGAACACACTTTGGGGAGTTAGATGAGTTACAAGTTGCAGAATTCTTAGTCTCTGATCTACTCTTACAGCCACAGTATTATAAATGGCTGGTACAGTACAGTTTCTGGTCACTGGTAACCCTTAGAATACCGATTGTGGGGGGATTCAGGGATTCAGTGATGGTAATATCATTGAGTGTCAAGTGGAGAAGGTGAGATCCTCTTTTATTGTAGGTGGTCATTCCCTAGCATTTGTGAGGTGCAAATGCTGAATGAGGAGGAACTTCAATGGTAAAAAGGGGTTAAATCTGAAGGGAGTTTTAGATTATGGGCTGCCTGTACTTAAAATTGACAAGGCATCAGGACCAGATGGAAGGCATTGAAGACAATTGATGGAGATGAAAATGGAAATTGAGAGGGACTGGCAATAGTTTTTCAGTTCTGCACAGACTTGAGAGTGTTGGGGGACCAGAAAATTGCAAATGCTAAGTCCTTGTTCAAAAAGTGTTGTAAGAATAATTCAAACAACTACAGACCAATCCGTTTGACCTAAGTGGTTGAAAAATTCCTAGAAAATAGATTTCTGGACTAAATTAGGAATCACATGGACAAATACATTTTAAAGTAAGCGAGCATGAATTTCTTAAAGGTAAATAATGTTTAAATAACTCACTGGAGTTTTTTGACGTAATAAAAAGGGTTAAATTAGGAGCTAATGTTGTTGATCCGGTGTATATGACTTCCAGAAGGCACTTGATGCAGTGTTATGCAGCAGATTTGTAAGCAAAGTTAGACCTTATGGACTAAAAATGACAGTAGCAACATGGCGACAAAATTGGCTGAGTAATGGGAACCAAAGTAATAGTTACCTGATGATTTTCATACTGGGAGATGTTGGTGATGGAGTTTCTTAAGAGAGAATTTGGGGGCACTTTATTGTCCTAGACCTCAGTATACAGGAGCAGGATTGTATAAAACCCCAAAAGGAAACAGACAAGTTGGCAGAGTGGATGGATAGGTGACAGATGAAGTTCAATGCGGGGAAGTGTGAGATAATACAGTTTGATCAGAAGACCATGGAAAGACAAAATAAACAGCACATCTCTAAAGGTGGCATAGAATGAGAACCATAGCATCACAAAGGCATGCAGCACAGAAAAAGGCTTGTTGAGTCTGCACCAGTCAAAAACAACCACCTGACTATTCTAAAACTATTTTCCAGGACTTGGCCCCTGGCCTATCTATCCAACCTCTCTTTATAGCTCAAACTCTTCAATCCAGGCAACATTCTACATATTGCATTTAAAGAAAAGTGGATGGCCTGGTGCCGAGGCATGGGTTTGATTCAAGCCTTGGGTGACTGTTGAGTTTGCATGTTCTCAACATGTCTACGTTAGTTTCTGCCAAGAGCTCTGCTTTCCTCCCACAGTCCAAAGGTGTGCAGGTAGAGTGGATTGGCCATGCTAAATTGCCCATAGTGTCCAAGATTTTGCAGACTAGGTGGATTTGCCATGATAGATGTGGAGCTGGGTCCCACTCATGAAATGGTCAATAAAACATCAAAGGGCTGGAAAGAAAATTATCATGCGGATCATTATCATTAGGATCCAATGGTTGTGGTCTATGTCGGTAACAACAACATAGGCAGTACGGAAAAATATTTTATAAAGAGCACATGAGTTAGATGCTAAATTAATAGCAGAACCTCAATAGGTTATAAACTCTGGATTATGACATGAGCTGCATACAAATTGGCATTGGGTACATGGCAGTAGAGAGAAGGATATATGGTCCAAAGATTGGTGTGATTGAAGTGGGTTTCAATTCGCAAGCCACTGAAATCACTACAGGGAAATTGGGAACAATACTATTGGACTAGTCTACACCTGAACCCTGCTGGGGCCAGTGTTTATATAACCAGGAAAGTAAAGAGAATTTTAAACTAAATAATGGGGTAAGGTATCAAATTGGAAAAATGTGACATATCAAAGAGTAGAGACAAAGTAAAAGAAGAAAATTGTAAAATGGAGAATGAAAGTCAGAGAAAGTTGGGAAGGTACAAAAAAACACAAGACTAGATGTTGTAATGATAGCAAAAATTCAAGGCGCTGTGTCTGAATGCGCTTAGCATTTGTAGGAATGTAAAATTTGATTGACAATACACTAACACGCTCTGAGTCCTGCTAACCCATCACACTCCCATCTTGCTACTGATCCACTCTGACTTGCAGTCCAGCAATAGCTCAATTCATAAATTTTCTTCCTTGTTTGCAAATCTTTTCCAAGACCTCACTCCTCCTTACAATGAATTATTTCAGTCCTAAACCCCTCTGAAGTCTCTATGCTCCTCCAATTATGGTCCTTTGTGCATCCAGAACTTCAGTGACTTCAATATTGATGATTCTTCTCTCCCTCAGGTGATTAGATTCTCTACCTCTTTTCCCACTCCAATTCTTCCTTTTTTCCCTGAAGTTTTTGACCATCTGACATACTAGATTAGGCTCATGTGAAATGCCTTATTGCATTGCTGGCTCTAACTTAATCCAAATTATTGTTCTCTTAATCTAAGGACTTTTGTGTAATTGCTTATTTTGAAGCCCCAAAGTGGGTGTGACAATGAATTTTAAATAATTATCTAAATTTGTCAGATTTGTTGACATTCATTTCTTGTAGTCTTTTCCAAAGGAGGGTAATGTGCATGTAAACACAAAGGGCAATGTCTTAATGTGTACCTTATGGTTATTATTAGCAACAAGTTTAATTCATCAAACCGGATTAATTTTGCAAAGAGCAATGAGTAATACTAAAAGAATGGAATCATCATTAGCAGCCAGTCGGACGATGTAAACCTTGAATGAATAAAATTTCACAAACAATGAGTGGTAAGCATTTGAATGGTGTAGCTATAGAAGCTAATCCTCTCTAATCCCAGAACCAGATTTGATGACATGGGAGTGGAGAATCAAATCAAAATAGTTTACTTTGTGCAATGGTTTTGAAATAATGGCATATTTTTCTTGAACATGTTACAACACCAGCCACAAAGTTCACGTTCTTGAAAGACCCTGGTATCCCCAGTGTCTAACAGAATGCTGTGAAGGAATGCTATTCTGCTGTCACATAGTCTGAATAGAGAATGCAAATGTCAACAGACCAAACAAGGTCACAATTACGGCATCTCAAAGATCCGAAGTCACGCTCTCCTTCCAAAAGAGCAAAACAAGGTTGTGTATACAGCCAAGAACAATTCTCTGCTACATTTTAGTTTTTTGGCAGGACATCCATCATGGTGCTAGCCTTGCTGATTCTCAGTTGTCAAGTAGCCTTTTCACCCTCAGGTTGGGTAGGGGTCAGGCAGAAATGAGCAGTAGCTCCAGAGGGCTCTCCCTGCTGTGTGCCAGCGGGGAGATAACTGCACGAATCTTCCTCAAATACCTTCTCCCAGTGGCTGAAGAACTCAACCCAGAGTCACAATCAGGATTCTATCCATCAAGAGGCACGGTGGACAAATTCAAGAAAAGTGCAGAGAACAGCAGTAATCTCTATACACAGCCTTCTTTCACTTTTCAAATGCCTTCAACTCTGTCAACTTGGAGGGACTGTAAACATTCTCCTCAAATCTGACTGCCTGCAAAAAATTCATCAGCATACTTTATCTGATGCATGATACAAGCCATGACCTTCACCATCAGACCCAATGGATGTGTAAATTGGGATCAAGCAAGCCTGTGTCATTGCACCAACACTTCTCTCGACCACCCTCACTATAACACTCCATGACATCTGAATGAAACCTCCAGCTGGTGTGGAGCTAATCTACACGACAAACTTAATTCTATTCAACGTGTGGTGCCTTCTGTCCAGAACTAAGAGAACAGCAGACAAAATCATAAAAGGATACAAAATTAACAGAGCACATTTGGCAATGATGAATATAATAGTTAGGGTCATGGAGATCTAGAACATTGAAAAAAACCCTTCCGACTATTGTGTCTGCCCTGGTCAAAAACAACCACCTAACTATTCTCATCCCACTTTCCAGCTCTTGGTCTCTGATCCTGTATGTCTTGGCATCACAAGGGCACATCTTAATACTTTTTTAATGTTATGAGCGTCTTTGCCTCTACCACCCTCACAGGCAGTAATTTCCAGATTCCTTCTGTGCTCTGAGAGAATCGAATATTGCCTTATATCCCCTTTAAACCTCCTGTCCCTGATGTTAAATCTAGGCCCCTGGTCATTGATCTTTCTATCAAAGTGAAAAGTTTCTACTGCATCTCATCTGTCTATGCCCCTCATAATTTTATACATCCTAATCAATTCCCCCTGAGTCTCCTGTGTTCCAAGAAAAATAATTCCCAGTCTATCCAATCTCTCTTAATATTTAAAACTCTTCAGCCAGGCAACATCTTGGCAAATCTCCTCTTCACCCTCTCCATGCAACCACATCCCTCCTATGGTGTGAATTCCAGAAATGCAGCCAACATTCTAGTTGTGGTCTAACCAACTTTTTAATTGACTTCCAGCATCATATCTCATCTCTTAAACTCTATGCCTTAGCTAATAAAGGCAAGCATCTCATATGGCTTCGTAACCACATTATCCACCTGTCCTACTACTTTAAAGGATCAGTGGACATGCACACCAAGATGCTTCTGATCCTTGGTGCTTCCCAGGGTCCTACCTTTCACAAGATATTCCTTTGCCTTATTTGTCCTACCCAAGTGCATCACCTCACACGTGTCTGGATTGAATGCCATTTGCCACTGATCAGCCATCTATAAGGTTATGGGTAAGGTTATGTTCCTCACTATCATCATATCTCCCACAAACTTACTGATTATCCATCTTACATTCAAGTCTAATATATACCCATGAACAGCAAGGGCCCCAATACTGATCCCTGCAGAACCCCACTGGATCCAAGCTTCCAGTCATGAAAACACCCTTGACCATCACCCTCTGCTTCCTGCTATTTCGCCAACTGTGGATCCAATTAGCCAAATTTCCTTGGATCCCATGGGTTCTTACCTTTCCTATGTGGGATCTTATCAAAAGCCTTGCTGAAGTCCAAGTAGACTGTGTTGAATGAATTAGCTTCATTTACACACCTAGTTATATATTTGAAAAATTCAATCACGTTGATCAGACATGACTTTCCCTTAACAAAACCATGCTGACTGTGCTTGATTAATCCCTGCATCTTCAAATGCAGATGAATTATGTCCCTCAGAATTGCCTCCAATAGTTTCCCCACCACTGAGATTATACAGGCTACCCAAGACATACAGAAGTGAAATCTCTTTACATCTTATCTTGTCTGTGACAACAGCACAACCTAACCAAATGTTTGGTGAATTACTACACCAGCTTTGAGCAAGTTTTCCACCTACACAGCGTATCATTCCTTCAGATGTGCAAAGCCCTGAAAGGACTAGCTGATCAATAATAATACAGTATTTATGTGCTCATTTGAAATTGCCAGCCTATACACCAATGCACCACTCAAGAAAGCCACAAAACTCATAAACTTCTGCACTGCAGCATTATACCTGGATCTGCCACCATTGTGTGAATCATTATTCACTGATTTTATGAGTTCAACAACTTGTGTCATTGATTTCAGTTTCAATGATGGTACACACGGCCAAATAGCTGATGTTGTCATTGGAGCCCTCCAGGCCAAGTGCTCACAGATATCTTTGTTGGGTTCCAAGAGAAATGTGTCTTCGATGGAACTACTGGTTCCATAATTCTGATATGCAGATGATACATTTGCTATATTTGAGCCTGCAGCTGTTGTGTGAAAAAATCCTTACATTTATAAATTTTTTTTTGATAAAATTCACATTTGAAATGGGCAAGTCAAATGAGCTCCCTTTCCTCAAAGTCCAAGTTGAGAAATCAGCCAGAGCAATCTCTATTACTATCCACCATCAAACTGGTTTCACTGGTCAGTATACTCATTAGAATTCCTAAAGTCCTATTAGCTCAAATCTGTTCTTATTATTCCAAATGGGATCTAACTATGGATTTGTATAATTGCAGCATAATTTCTGTACCCTAATACTCCACACCTCTTGATATAAAAGCTAGCAATCCATTAGTTGGTTTTTGGTTATTTCCTGCACTTATTTGTGCCATTTTCAAGTTCAATGCATCTGAATTCCCAAGTCTCTTCGGACATCCACTGTGTTTAACCATCTAGAAAGTACCCTGATCCATACTTTTTCAGTCCAAAATGGATAACTTCACACTTGCTTACAAAGAACAAAGAACATTTACAGACCAGGAACAGGCCCTTCGGCCCTCCAAGCCTGAGCCAATCTAAATCCACTGTCTAAACCTATCTTCCTATTCCTAAGCATCTGTATCCCTCTGTTCCCCACCTATTTATGCATCTGTCCAGGCGCACCTTAAATGAATCTACCGTGCCTACTACCTCTACTACCTCTGCTGGCAACACATTCCAAGCACCTACCACCCTCTGTGTAAAGTACTTGTTTCACCTCTCACCTTGAACGCGTGACCTTCTGTCATCGAATCCCTCACCCTGGGAAAAAGCTTATCTCTATCCACCCTGTCTATACTCTTCATGATTTTGTAGACCTCAATCAGGTCCCTGCTCAATCTCCTTTTTTTCTAATCAAAACAATCTTAACCTATTTAACCTCTCTTCGTAGCTAGCATCTTCCATACCAGGCAACATCCTTGTGAACCTTCTCTGCACCTTCTCCAAAGCGTCCATATCCTTTTGGTAATGTGGCGACCAGAACTGTACACAGCAGTCTAAGTGCAGCCAAACCAAAGTCTTGTCCAATTTTAACATGACCTGCCAATTTTTATACTCAATACCCTATCTGATGAAGGCAAGCATACCATATGCCTTTTTGACCACTCTATCCACCTGTGCAGCCACCTTCAGAGTACAATGGCCAGAACTCCCAGATCTCTCTGCTCATCAACTTTACTCAAGGCTCTTCCATTTACAGTATAATTTGCTCTAGAATTAGACTTCCCAAAATACATCACCTTGCATTTGCCTGGATTGAACTCCATCTGCCACTTCTCCGCCCAACTCTCCAGTCTATCTGCATTCTTCGACAGTCTCCTATGCTTTCTGCTACTCTACCAATCTTCATGTCATCTGCAAACTTACTGATCAGACCAACTGTGCCCTCTTCCAGATCATTTATGTATATTACAAACAACAGTGGCCCCAGCACTGGTCAACTTTCTCCATTTCGAGAAACTCCCTTCAACTACTCCTCTCTGTCTCCTGTTGCTCAACCAGTTCTTTATCCACCTAGCTAGAACACCCTGCACACCATGTGACTTCACTTTCTCCATTAGTTTACCATGGGGAACCTTATCAAACACCTTACTAAAGTCGATGTATATGACATCTACAACCCTTCCTTCATCTATCAACTTGGTCGCTTCCTCAAAGAACTCTATTGATTTGGTACAGCATGATCTCTCCTGCACAAAACTATGTTGCCTATCACTGATAAGCCTATTCTTTTCCAAATATAAATGGATTTTATCCCTCAGTACCTTCTCCAGCAACTTTCCCACCACTGACGTCAGGCTCACTGGTCTGTAGTTACCTGGAATATCCCTACTCTCCTTCTTGTACAGGGGGACAACATGAGCAACCCTCCAGTCCTCCGGCACCTCACCTTTGTTTAAAGATGCGACAAAGATATCTGTCAAGGCTCCAGCTATTTCCTCTCTCACCTCCCTCAGCAACCTGGGATAGATCCCATCCAGTCCTGGGGATTTGTCTACCTTAATATCCTTTAGACTACCCAATACATCTTCCTTCCTTATGTCAACAATATCCAAAATTATCAAACTTCTGTCTCTAATCTCAACATTCATTATGTCCCTCTCCTCAGTGAACACTGATGCAAAGTAATCATTGAGAATCTTACCCATTATCTCAGGTTCGACGCACAACCTTCCTTCCTTATCCTTTAGTGGACCAACCCTTTCTCTAGTTACCCTCTTGCTTCTTATGCAAGAATAAAAGGCCTTGGGATTCTCCTTAATTCTGCTCGCCAAAGTTATTTCATGAACCATTTAAGCCCACTTGATTCCTTGTTTAAGATTGATCCTACTCTCCCGATATTCCTTCAAGGCCCGTTCTGTTCTTAGCTGCCTTATGTACGCTTCCCTTTTCCTCTTGGCTAGTCACACAATTTCTCCTGTCATCCACGGTTCAGAACCTTGCCTTTCCTAGCCCTTGTTTTCAAAGGGACATGCCTATCCTGCACTATCTTTGAAGCCTCCCACATATCCCTTCAAATATTTGCTCCCAATCCACATTTCCCAGCTCCTGCCGAATTTTGATATCATTGGCCTTGGCCCAGTTTAGTACTCTTCCTTTAGGACCACTCTCATCTTTGTCTATAAATATTCTAAAACTTACAGAATTGTGATTACTATTCCCAAAGAAATACCCCACTGCAACTTCTACCACCTGGCCTGACTCATTCCCCAACACTTGGTCCAATATGGTCCTTCCCTCGTCGGACTATTGACATACTGCTCTAGAAAACCTTCCTGGACGCTCCTTAAAAATTCTGCCCCATCCAGACCTCTGACACTAAGTATATCCAGTCAATGTTGGGAAAGTTAAAATCTCCCAACACCACCACCCTGTTGCCTCTACATCTTTCCATAATGTAGAGGCAACAGGGTGGTGGTGATGGGAGATTTTAATTTTCGTTAAAATTACATTAAACAGTTTTGCCCAATCACTTAGTCTCTCAATATCCTTTTGTAGTTTTATGCTATCATCCACACTGTCTACAACCTGCCTAACTTTGTCATCAGCAAACTTGAATGTACGTCTTTCTATGCCATTATCTAAGTTGTTAATAAACAATGTGAATAACTGATGCCCTCATAGAGACTCTTTTGGGATACCACCGTCACATCCTGCCAATTTGAGGACCTACCTATTACTCCTACTTTCTGTCACCTGCCACTTGACCAATTTCCCAGCCATGTCAGTAACATGCCCTCCACTCAGTGGATTTCTGCCTTAGATAACACTCTTATGTATGGTATTGAATGACATAGCGTCGGATGATGTGGAGTCTGTGTGGGTGGAATTGAGGAACCACAAAGGCAAAAAAAACATAATTGGAGTTGTGTATAGACCTCCTAACAGTGGTCAGGACCAGGGACGCAACATGTACTGGGAAATAGAGAAGGCATGTCAGAAAGGCAAGGTTACATTGATCATGGGAGACTTCAATATGCAGGTGGACTGGGTAAATAATGTTGCTAGTGGATCTAAAGAAAGGGAATTCATGGAATGCTTACAGGATGGCTTTTTGGAACAGCTTGTCATGGAGCCCACAAGAGAGCAGGCTATTCTGGACCCAGTGCTTTGCAATGAACCAGACTCTATAAAAAATCTTAAAGTACGGGAACCCTTAGGAAGTAGCGACCATAATATGATAGAGTTCAGTCTGGAGTGTGAAAGGGAGAAGGCAAAATCGGATGTAATGGTGTTAAGGTTGAATAAAGGTAATTATGAGGGCATGAGAGAGGAACTGACTAAAATAGACTGGAAGCAGAGGCTAACCGGGAAGACAGCAGAGCAAAAATGGCAGGAGTTTGTAGGTATAATTGAGGACACTGTACAGAGGTTCATTCCCAAGAAAAGAAAGATTAACCGGGGAGGGATTAGACAACCTTGGCTGACAAAGGAAGTCAGGAAATGTATTAAAGAAAAAGAGAGATCCTATAAAGTGGCTAAGAACAGTGGGAAATAAGAAGATTGGGAGGGATACAAAAGCAAACAGAGGATAACAAAGAGTGTAATAAGAAAGGAGAGGATCAAATATGAAGGAAGGCTAGCCAGTAATATTAGAAATAATAGTAAAAGTTTCTTTCAGTACATAAGAAACAAACGACAGGCAAAAGTAGACATTGGGCCACTTCAAACTGATGCAGGAAGCCTAGTGATGGGAGATAAGGAAATAGCAGGAGAACTTAACAAGTACTTTGCGTCAGTCTTCACAGTGGAAGACATGAGTAATATCCCAAAAATTAAAGGGTGTCACGGGGCTGAGTTGAGTATGGTTGCCATTACGAAAGAGACAGTGCTAGAAAAGTTAAAAAGTCTTAAAATTGATAAATCTCCTGGCCCCGATGGGATACACCCTAGAGTTCTGAGAGAGGTGGCTGAGGAAATAGCAGAGGCATTGGTTGAGATCTTTCAAGAGTCACTGGAGTCAGGAAAGGTCCCGGATGATTGGAAGATGGCCGTTGTAACCCCCTTGTTCAAGAAAGGATCAAGGCAAAAGATGGAAAATTATAGGCCAATCAGCTTAACCTCGGTGGTTGGTAAAATTCTAGAATCCATCATTAAGGATGAGGTTTCTAAATTCTTGGAAGAGCAGAGTCTGATTAGAACAAGTCAACATGGAGTTAGTAAAGGGAGGACAGGCCTGACAAACCTGTTGGAATTTTTTGAAGAGGTAACAAGTAGGGTAGATCAGGGAAACCCAGTGGATGTGGTCTATCTAGACTTTCAAAAGGCCTTTGATAAGGTGCCACACGAGAGGCTGTTGAGCAAGGTGAGGGCCCATGGTGTTCGAGGTGAGCAGCTGGGATGGATTGAGGATTGGCTGTCGGACAGAAGGCAGAGAGTTGGGATAAAAGATTCTTTTTCAGAATGGCAGCCGGTGACGAGCGGTGTCCCGCAGGGTTCGGTGCTGGGGCCACAGCTGTTCACATTATATATTAATGATTTGGATGAGGGAACCGGGGGCATTCTAGCGAAGATTGCCGATGATACGAAGTGAGGTGGACAGGCAGGTAGTACGGAGGAAG
>NC_057713.1:45014766-45028528 GCF_004010195.1 Chiloscyllium plagiosum
GCCGCCTGAGGATGATAAGCACCATGCAGTTGCTGACAAATACAAAGCTGGGAACAGAGTTCTCCGTTAATATTACCTACAAAGTGTGGTCCATTGTCCGAGCTAATGCACGCAGGTATACTGAAGCAGGGAATTATTTCCTTAAACAAAATCTTCACCACAGTCTCAGCAGTAGCGTTAGGAGGAGGGTAGGCTTCAATCCACTTCGAAAAGACATCAGCAATAAGCAAAACACATTTATAGCAACTCAACTCATTTCTACAACTCAATGAAGTCCAGTTGAAGGCCGAGATTGATAGATTCTTGTTGTCGCGAGGAATTAAGGGCTACGGGGAGAACGCTGGTAAGTGGAGCTGAAATGCGCATCAGCCATGATTGAATGGCGGAGTGGACTCGATGGGCCGAATGGCCTTACTTCCACTCCTATGTCTTATGGTCTTATGGTCTTATGTGAAATTTTATCAAATGCATTCTGGTAGTTCATAATCACCTATTGACATTCCCCTATCCACTATTTCAGTCACTTCTTCAAACAATTCAATAAGATTTGTCAAGGCAAAACCTTTGACAATATGTTTGTTATTTCAGCAATACTCAAGTTTCATGTTACCATATGACTACTAGAATAGTAAAACTTCTTCTAGTTTTAAACTATATAACCTTCTGATTTAAATTCTTATTGTAAATTACCCTAGGTTTGGATTTTTTTTCTTAAAAACTGAGTTGATGACCTTTACAAAAATAGCAGAGCAACTTGAGAAAAAAAAAATGATTAAAACTGTATAGGGATTTATAGATGAAGAAATACAGTAATACAAAATGGTGAATCTTTGCAGAGAGTTAGTTAGCACAGCGGTAGCATCCCTAACTCTTCATCAGAGACTGTGCATTCAATTCCCATTTCAGGATTTGACGGCCATGAAAGTGTTTTATGACTGAAGGAAAACTACTTTAAAACAACAGTAATACTAGAAAATGAGCAAATGGTCATACTGATCATCCATTTTTTATTACACAAGATGGTAAGGAAATGAGTGACTGCCTCAATATCAAGGACAAATTTAACCAAGTGTGGCAACAATTCTGGAAAAACTGGAGTCAATGGAATTCAGGGGAAAACTCTCCACTGATTGGAGTCATAACTAGCAGAAGAAAATAGTTGCATTGTTGGAGGACTGTCATCCCATTTCCAGCGCATATTTACAGCTGTACAAGAGTTCCTCAGGGTAGTGTCCTGGACCTAACCATCTCAAGCTGTTTCATCTCTTTCTGCCATCGTAAGGTCAGAAATGAGAATGTTCACAGGTGATTATGAACACAATGTTCAATATAATTCTCTAAACCTCAGAAACTGAAGCGATCCATGTCTAAAAACAGCAAGACTTTGACAGTTTCCAGGTTTGGGCTCATAAACGGCAAATAACATTTGCCACACAAATGCCATACAAAGACAATATCTAACAAGAGAAAATATAACAATCACCCTTTGACATTTAATAGCACTATCATTACTGCATCCCACATGGTCAATATTTTCAGGTTACCATTGACCAGAAACTGGACTGGATCAGCCATATAAATACTGTGTTCAGGAACAGGTCAGAGGCTAGGAATTCAGCAGTGAGTTAACTCATCTCCTGACTCCCCATGTCTGTAGACCATCTACAAGATACAAGTCAGGAGTGTGATGGAATACTCCAATTTGCCTGGATGAGTGCAGCCCAACAGTCAAGAAGCTTGATGCCATTCAAAAAGGAAGTTCCGTGACTGGCACCACATCCTCAAACATTCACTCGTAATATGCAGTGGCAGCGCTGTGTATCATCTGTAAGATACACTGTAGGAATTCGAGGCTCATTTGACAGAATCTTCCAAACTCACAACCATGTCCATCTAGAACGACAAGGCCAGCAGAAACATGGGAACACCAGCACCTCCAAGTTCCTCTCCAAGCCACTCAACATTCAAACTTGGAAATATTTCATTGGTTCTTTAGTATTGCTGGGTCAAAAATAGATTTTTCTCTTGTTGCTGTTGGTTTTCTTGTTGAACACTTTAAATCATTGCCCCCTGGTTCTCCAACTTCTGCAAATGAGAATAGTTTTTCTCTATTTTCTTTTTGCCATCTATATGGAGAAAAATTTCCTAAGGTCATTGATTACAATTCAGGGAATTGAGCCAACATGTTTTTGTCCCTTTTCATACTTGAATTTCTGAAATTTATAGTGCTCAGGCAATTTAACTGATGGGCTCCATCAGTTTAATACAATGGAACGTCTTCTTCAGCCCTTCTGCTGAACAAAAGAGTTAAACACAATGTGAAATGCATCTAGCCAGGCCCATGCCAACATTACCAAATCTGGTCTTTAACATAATAGCCCACAGGCAAAAGGGTGGTCAAATTCAAATGAGCCTGTGAGAAAAGCAGCAAACGCAAGCCTCAATCTCTCAAAAGTCCATTTGCTTAACAGAAACAATTGAAGCTTACCTATTGGGGTTGTCTTTCATTTATTGCCAGGCTGAGGGAGGTTCCAGATGCAAACCTAGAGAAACTACTGTATCAAGGTGCCTTACAGGCAAATAAAATGGCTCAGAACTCATTAATATTATGTTTTTAAGCCTGTGCTTATTGAAGCCAGGAGCTTAGTTCTGCACCCCTCCAGAAAGTTTCCAAAATCATTAGGCAACATAAAGAAGGTTGACAATAGCTAGAACTCACCCTACCTTCTGATTTCATCCATACATTTCACAAAATGAGGAAAATCATTTTTGCAAAAATAACAACTTGGATACTTTCCAATATTAACAGTTAATACCCAGGCTTTGATTCAACCTACAAACTGTCTGCCTCAACTGAAAAGTCATCAGCACTTTATTCTCAACTGTAAATCCCTGACTCCAACCTGTTCTGATGTTTACTCAAGCAGCCAAGAAATGAAAAGGGAACATAATTCCTAGCACAACTCCACCTCAGGTTTTCAGTTAATGAAACAGCACACCCAAGACTGATAAAACATTCTCCAGGTGCTCAAATACTATCCTCCACGACCTAATCCTTTCCTAATGCCAGCAAGTCCGTCCATGCATATTTATCCACTTTTAATTGTAACAACTTAATTCTCAATATTACAGGAAGGCTTTCCAAATTACTGTGTGCATTCCATTTATAAAATATTCAAAGCATTAGCTTCCAACTGATGATGTAGACCATTAGGAAAATCCATATTGGTAAAATTAATTCTAACTTGATGCTTCACTCTTAAAGTAAAACATATGTTCCATCAGGTTTAAACAATTTAGGTCTGAAATAATTTTCTCTTTGTATTCATGTGCCTCATAAGAAGGAATTTGCAGCAATCAATTAATGGAATTCAGCTTCTGAAGAAACTTCTAAACTGTAGTCTAGCAATATGTCGATTTCAACAGCTGTCAAAGCTTTCACTTCCTACAAAGGATACACCTCCACCTAGGTCTTAACTCCTATGTTAAACAGATTTTTGTGATGACTTTACTCAGGCTCCATAGCTCAGGGGTTACAGTGCTGGTCTCATAAACCAGTGGTCGTGAGTTTGAGTCTCCCTTAGTCCTCTTTGCATTCAGCTCTGTTGCTAAGCCCCACTCAGTTTAAACACCTACACATGGACAAGAGCTTGGGGATTTAGGCCTGAAACAACAGGGTCATACCCTGATGTGACAGACACCTGCCACTTACTTTCAGTGAAAGGGTCATCAGACCTGAAATGTTAACTCTGATTTCTCTTCACAGACCTGCTGACCTTTTAGGGTGGCTCAGTAGTTAGCACTGCTGCCTTACAGTGCCAGATACCCGAGTTCGATTCCAGTCTCAGATGACTGTCTGTGTGGAGTTTGCACATTCTTCCCCTGTCTGCGTGGGTTCAACTGGATGCTCTGGTTTCCTCCCACAGTTCAAAGATGTGCAGGTTAAGGCCATGCTAAATTGCCTGTAGTAATAGGTGGATTAGTCAGGGGTAAATATAGGGGGGTGGGTTTCTCTTTGGAGGGTCGGTGTGGACTTGTTGGGCTGAAGGGCCTGTTTCCACACTGTAGGTAATGTAAAATATGTAATGTAATGTAAATATATGGCAGGGGAATGATTCTGGGTGGGTTACCCTTCGGAGGTTTGGTGTGGACTTGTTGGGCTGAAGGGTCTGTTTCCATACTGTTGGGATTATTATTCTTCTATAAAAAGATACCTCTATTTACTGGCAGCACTTGTGCAGAGAAAACAGAATTAAGAGTTCACGTTCAGTGACACTTCTTCAGAACTATGGATATGAAACATTAATTCTGTTTTCTCTGTATAGATGCTGCCAGACCTGTTGATTTTCTCTTGCAACTTCTGTTTTCATTTCAGATTTCCAGCATCTGCAGTTCTGTACTTTATTTTACCTCCATTTACTGTTGGTCCAATCTTTCAATCTCAATCCAGGTAACTCCATCCAGTTGTCCAAGCTAATTGTCAGCATGGATCTTTTCATTACCTAAAAACAGGCAATGGGTTATTTTTAGTGGGAGACCATGTGAGGGACCATAGCCCAAATCACACTCACGTTTAAAAAATGCATGAGATCAAATAGATGATAAGATCATCAAATTATTACAAGCCTCTTGTGTGAATTTCTGTGCACAGAATGGTAATTTATAAAATCTACTCATTCGCCATATTCCCATTGTAACCTAAGCAATTATCTTCCACTCTCATGAGGGTATCTAATCATCATTTAACTTCTATACGTATTGTGTTGCATCGGAAATAAGATACTGACATGCCACGCACCACCAGGCAGACCTTCCCCCAGCACCAAATGTGGAATGCACTTGTGTTTTTCAAGCTTCCACTGTAAGACTGATGGGTGGTCAAACCTAACGTCTGCATCAGGGTGAAGAAGGGTGTCAAAGAGAAGTGCCACAGGGTTGGATGACCTGCCTTCAAGACCTTCAGATAAATATCTCAGATCCTGTAAAAGGAAAGGAGATATTAATCATTACTAAGAGCCCTTACATAGCAGTGTGTGGTTATTTATTCTTATACATTTGGTCATTATAAACTCTGCCACATTCTCCTCATATGTTTTCCTTCACTGAATATCACAGAGTCTACTGATCAATTTATAGCCAGGCCCTATAAATATAACCAGTGATAACTAGTCTTCTCTCACTCCATATCAAGATTGATGTTTCATATTCATTCATGCGATGTAAGCATCACTAGATGAGCCAGTAGTTATTGCCCATCCCGAGTTACCCTTGAAAAGGCGGTGATTATTGCTGCATGGAATCATACAACATTAGTGTTATAATTGCACCAAGTACCAGCCACGTGCTGCAAACACACTGCGTATGCTTCAAGCAAACAGCTACGTCTCAAAGTCTAAGGGGAGTGGTCCTCAACGAGTCCAGGAAGACATTCTTCAGTCCTGGGTTCCAGCACTGTAAGTTGAAGCCAAACTCTGCTATCAGTCCAAGGACTTGAGCTTGGGATTGGGCACAGTCAGCCACTTGGTACGGTCATAGTCAAAGAGTTCCATACCTCTACAATCCAGGAAGGGGGTCACATTCAGCCTTCTGGCTACAAAGCTATCTGTCTAAGGATGTCTGGTAGCATTGACAGAGAACTGGATAGATATGACTAAGAGTGCTGGTCACTCACTCTTTGAGGCTGTCAGACTGAATCAGTTGTGGATGACACCGTCAGTCCTGGGGTCTGCCACTAAAAGTCAAGGAAGAGTTATTAAAGGCCACTGCTGCAGAAGGGGAACTTAATTGTGGGGATAGGAGTCAGAATGCTGGATGTTGAGGGGACTACCACAGTGAAGAAGGGGAAAACTCGACACATAAAGAAAGATAATAGAGCTTTGCAAGGAAAGGGTCAGTCATCAACTGTAGGCAGCACCGTATCTTCATCTGGGGGACAGTGAACAACTAGATCTGTCCTGTTAACTCGGTATGTCTGAGGCTCAGAAGATAAATTGGGCAAATAAAGATTTAGGCAAACAGGTTGGGTGGGTCTTGGAGAAGTTTATAACCGATGGGGTGATGTGGAGGACTACCAAGAAGGGAGTGTTTACCTTTGGGGTTGGGAGTTCACCAATACTGAGACACTAAAGTCTGAATGAAGAGTGATTGCTGTTGCTTTCCATTGTGGTAGAATTAAACAGTTAGCAGTGGAGATGAAAATGGCTGCAACCACACCCAGAGTGGGCAGGATAAGTGTTTCAATGAGGGGTATTGAAAAAACCTCCACAGAGGCTGGCATCTCGTCACCAAGTCACCCTTTATTTACATGGGGAGAGACCTTGACACTGAGCCAGCTCCCTCACAGCCAGCCTTCAAAGTAAACAGGATGGCTGACCTCCTGCTCTTATCTGTCAGCCAGGGCTCCCTGATTGCACCAAATTAACAGCCCCAAGCAGGGAACTCATATTCTATTAGGTCCACCTGTATGACCTGGTTACAATCACTTTAGTGAGGTTTCAACTTTGAGCGACGAGGAACCCTTGCATTAGAAGGACACTGAAGCCAAAAACCAGACATGCAAACACCGAATGCTGTGTGAACCTTGGACATTCACCTACAAAGTGCTGTCACAGTCCTTATCCTATTCTTGACCACATCATGCAGTATTATGAATTAACTCCTCAATGGCTGTGATGCAGTCATAGCATGGATAAGAGAGAACAAGAAGCAATGCAGGTGCATATTAAAAGCCCCAAAGTTGAGCTGTTACTCAGTGCAGAGAGAGGGGGATGCAAGCGGAGAAGAGATTTCAGTGAGAAATTTGGGTATATTTGAGTATTTGATAGAGTACAAAGATTTTAAAGGAAAGGTTTTCAGGGTGGAACCAGGTGAGACATACAAAAGGAGGAGAAGTTGCTAGAGGAGTAGGGGACAGACCAAACTCTGATTTAGAGATAAGGCTACAGTACTACCATAACAGTTTGAGCAAGGCAGGATGTGGAAGGCATAGTAGGTGGGAAAGCTTCATTAAGAAGAAAAGGTGTCATTACCTTCAGTTAATTTGGTCAGGCCAAAATATTAACGCCCACAATATGCTCATGAGTAATAAGGGCAAGTGAATGTATATTTTGGAGGCAGACGTGGAGTGGATTAGCGTTAGCCAATAGTGATAAGTTAAAAAGGTTGTATTTTCTTACTTTAGAGAAGCTTCTTAAAACCAATATTTTTCTCATATATGGGATGCAGGCATCACTGGCTCACCAGCATGTATTGCTCATCCCTAAGAGTCAACCACATTGCTGTGGTTCTGGATTCATACGTAGGCCAGATCATGTCACTAAAGGACATTAGTGAAACAAATGGGTTTTTATAACAAATGACAATAGTTACACAGTTACCATAGGGCTAGCTCTTAATTCCAGACTTTTATTGAATTCAAATGTAACCATCTGTCATGTTGGAATACAAACCCATGTCCCTAGAACATTAGAGAGAAAGTGAGGGCTGCAGATGCTGGAGATCAGAGCTGAAAATGTGTTGCTGGAAGAAGGGCTTATGCCCGAAACGTCGATTCTCCTGTTCCTTGGATGCTGCCTGACCTGCTGCGCTTTTCCAGCAACACATTTTCAGCTCCCTAGAACATTAGTCTAAGCTTCTGGGTTACTAGCTCAATGACATTATCACAATGTCACTAAACGTATGAGAACTAAACTAAACAGAAACACAATTGAATGTATAAATACACAATCTGGTAGCATCATACTGACCTGATCTACAACAGAAAGATGCCTTCTTTCTTCCAGCTTGCCCTGAAGGATAGGATTTGGATGTATAGCCCCTGTTGCCATGTAAGGTCTATATCCAGAGAGCAGATAGGAAAGACATATTCCAGAAGGACCATTTCCTGGATTAATGATTTTAACGACATTGTTATATAGACATAATGTTTCTAAAAACAAATGTAAGAATAAAATAAAATCAGATTAATTTAACCCACCCAATAGATTGTAAGTGATTAGAATGGCTAAGCCACACATTCTATACTGAGGTTTTACTCTGCATCAAAGTCAACGGAATGTAAAATTGTGTAAAATGTGGAACATGTCAATTTTTGTGCCAAGTAGGTTAATTTAAAATGACTCCAAAAGACTTGCCAGATTGACATCGTCAAAAATAACTTTTAATTGTTCAAAATCTGAAATTAGATCAACAATAAGAATATAGATTAGATTAGATTACTTTACAGTGTGGAAACAGGCCCTTCGGCCCAACAAGTCCACACCGACCCGCCGAAGCGCAAACCACCCATACCCCTACATTTACCCCTTACCTAACACTACGGACAATTTAACATGGCCAATTCACCTGACCCTGCACATCTTTGGACTGTGGGAGGAAGCCGGAGCACCCGGAGGAAACCCACGCAGACACGGGGAGAATGTGCAAACTCCACACAGTCAGTCGCCTGAGGCGGCGAATTGAACCTGGATCTCTGGCGCTGCGAGGCAGCAGTGCTAACCACTGTGCCACCGTGCCGCCCAGGTATAAATGCAAATGTTTTTGTTTAACTGAAAAAACAATTAAACCTTTATATATTCAAGGTTTAATCGATTTAAAATAAATGTTGATCTAGACCAAATGTAATTTATCTTTAATTGGTGAAGGCAAAAGTTGATAATTTTTGAATGCAAGATCGACAGATCTCCAATGATATTTTCAGCCAAACAATTTACATTATTTTAAATAAAATGGGCACTTGATTGGTCATAACATTGCATGTGAGACTGTTATGTACTGGTTATGTACAAGGTTATGTACTGTTTAAAAGTTTTGTTTTATTTGGCGAGGCCAGCATTTATTGCCCATCTCTAATTGTAGGATGGGCTGTTAAGAATCATCGACAGTGCTGTGGACCTCGAGTCCATGTATGCCACACTAGGTTAGGATAACAGTTTTCCTTCTCTATAATACATTAATAAATAGATGAGTTCATGCAATAATTGACATAGGTTATTCGCGGAGCATTAGTTCAGCTGTCTATTCCTGATTTTATTAAATTAAAATTTTACCATCTGCAATGGTGGGACTTGAACTGATGACATTGGCCTGAGGTTCTGAATTATTAAAACAGCAACATTACCACTACACTACTGCCTCCTCACCAAACCAATCAAGCGAGCTTTTTGTCTTGAATGGCATCAAGCTTCTTGAATCTCGTATGAGCTGCACTCATCCAGGCAAATCAGAGTATTCCATCACACTCCTGACTTGTGCATGGAAGGCAGTGGACAGGCTTTGGGTAATCAGAACTTCAGTTACCCACTGCAAGATTCCTAAACTCTAACCTGCTCTTGTAGCTACTGTAATTATGTGGTTAATTCAGTTTAACTTCTGACTAATGTAAACCGCAACCCCCACCAGCCCTCAGGTTGTCGATAGTGGAGAATTCAGCGATGGTAATTGCAGTAAATGTCAATGAGCAATGGTTAGGTTGTCTTGTTGGTAATGGTCACTGTCTGGCACTTGTGTATCACAAATATAACTCGCCAGTTGTTATCCCAAACATGGATATTGTCCATGTCTTGCTGTATGTGCAAATGGAGTTCTTCAGTATCTGAGGAATTGCAAATGTGAACAATGTGCAATCATGAGGGAACAACCCCACTTCTGACCTAATGTTGGAGCAGAAATCATTTATGAAGCAGCTAAAATTGTTGAGCCTTAGACAGTAACCTGAAGAACTCCTGCAGAGATGTCCTGGGCTATATAACCTGTTATACATCTCACCTAATTTTTATTTAAGTTGAAGTCAATATTTAGGAACTCATAGATATGATTTTGCATAAATGATTTCCACATTATTCTTGCAGAGATCCATGTCACGATAGATAATGCTTATGTGCATTCATAGTTTCCTGTTTCCTATACTCAACCCACTCTGCAGGAAACTAACTACTTCAGACCAAACATCTACTGTATACCTGACCTGATTTTCATTTGCATTGATAGAAATAAAAATTAATATATTGCAGTTTCTAAAAGAAGAAGCTGTTTCAATCTTATAATTTCTCAGTAAGTCAATTTACATTAAAATTATCCCCTGCAATACCTGGTAATGTAGCAATGCCTACAGGGCCTGACAGAAGACATTGTCACTATTTTTAAGTCATTCAATTAACATGAGAAAAACATAATAAGTTTTCAGTTGTTTCTCCAGTAGGAGCACAAATTCTCACAGGATCTAATACATTGAAAATTGATAGAATAAGGATTCTACTAGTAAATGGTTTACGTTGTAACCTGTACAGCAAGTTTATTAGCAACTCATTGTTAAAAGCAACAACAGTAGAGTTTTTACTCTCCAAGCTAATGGTAATACTGCAGAAGTCTTGAATACAAGAGCAGGCAGGTTATAAGGGAGCTGTATATAGAATGTTAGTTAGGCCACAGCTGGAGTACTGTGTGCAATTCAGAACACCATCCTACAGAAAGAATGTAATTGTATTAGACAGGGAGCAAAAGAGATTCATCAGGATGTTTCCTGAGCTATGAAGAGAGTGTGGATAGGCTGGGATTATTTACCTTAGAGCAGGGAAGGTGGGGAGGGGTGTTCTGCTTGAGGTATACAAAGTTCTGAGGGGCACAGACAGGGTAAGTAGGTTAAAACCTTTCCCCTTAGAAGTGGGAACACAGTTTTAAAATTCGGAGAGGAGGTTTTGAGGAGATTTCAGAAAAGATTTGTTTCACCCAGAGGGCCATGGGTACCTGGAATTCACTAAAGAATGGTAGGGGCAGGAATCCACAGTTAAGGACAATTTAGAACAGCACTTGAAACACCATAGCATACAAGGCTATGGAGCAAGAGCTGGAAAATTAGATGAAAATAAATGGATGTTTGATGGCTAGTGTAGACACGATAGGCCGAAGAGCCTTTTTCCATGCTGTAAAAACTCTATTATTTCACCCAGGTTCCCTTAACTCATGTCTTCAATGGCCTTATAGGAAGTCTCCTTCTCTGGCAGACCCATGGGGTTCTGTTTCTGGAGCTTACTTCTCATTGAATTCTAAGCTCCACCGAACTTCTCCAAAACCCTAACCACTTTAAGGCTGCTAATAACTGCATATCCGTTGTTGTGGGCCTCTAACCCTGTAAATTCCTGGCTCCTTGTCTCTCTCTCTCTCTCTGAAGTCAGCAAATATCTTAACAATCATCTCCCCAGGTGTCTTTTACCTGAAGTTATATGACAATTTGTAAATTCTTCATTGAATCCGATGTTCAAAATGACTTTCTGATTTTAAAAAATACAGATCAGATCTTCACAGAACTGACAAACCAAAAACCATGTACCCTCCACCTTAGAACCAAGTTCTAAAATAATAATGATAAAATATTTATGCAGCTACTCAAGAGAACAGTTAACTCATTCTCCCACTTCATAAAGCAATACAAAACAGTGACACTTCACCACCTTAGAACATTCAAATGCACTTTACAGTTAAGTAATTTTGAGCTGCTTTAATGTGAAATAATGCTGCAACCAATTTACCTATCAGATCCTACCAACAAAGTCCCGGTTCTTCTTTCAAGCATACCTGAGTATGTTTGTCTCCCACCTGAGATGACAGACAGAGCTTCTATTTAGCATTCCATCTGAAGGATAACATCTCTTAATGGTAAATTTGCCCTGTGATGCAATGTCAACCTGGATCAGCTGCTCAAGTTTTTAGAATTCGACTGGAAACAGATTCTGTTCTGACTCAAAGGTAAGGGTGTCTGCACTCAATCAAGGCTGATAACCAAGAGTGCGTACTTTGATTAACACCTTTTAGGTATTCCATTTATTCCTTCTTAGAATCACAGCTGAAGAATTAATTTATAAGTAGTTACTGTTGTGGCAAGATAAGAGCCAATGTGCACTCAGAAGGATCCCACAAACAGCAGCATGATAAATGACTTGGTGATACTCCAAACTCAGTTAGATATCCTCAGTATGGTGACCATGAAAATCAGAAGTTCCAACTCATCTATTAATCTGAAGGCTATTATGCACAACCAATTAAAAATCCTGTATATATTTATTGTTTATAGAGAGAGGACTTCAATTTTTAGGATCTTGGGAATTTTAAAAAACAAGCATTCAAATTTTCAAAAATTATACTTTTCATTATTGTTATTTTTACATCTATTTTATATATTTTATTGCCTCATTGTTTAAATACTAACTGTTTTTAACATGTATTTAATCAGTCAGATTTTGTTATATAATTATTCTTTTTCTTTGTTATTTGATATTTCTATCTTTTTTAAACACTTAAGCAATGTAACCGCAATGGGAAATAAAATGCAAACTGAATCTGAATAGAACACATTTATACACAGTTACTTCTAAATGTTGTGCACAGATTCATAATAACCATGAATATTTGTGTTAAAAAGGTAGAGGGAACTTACCTATAATCGTGACAGGTATGTTTAGTGAGAGGTCTCCAAGTAGAGAACTTTCTTCCAGAAAAGGCATCGCAATCTTTCTGAAACAACAACTAGATAGTCCTTCTTCTACGGTTTCATGTTCTGTACCCAAGTTTATCTGTTGTAATTCATATTAAGTGAAAGTAATTAAAATGTTTCATTCAGTGCATTTTCTCCTTTTAAAGGGTAAGCTACATTCTTTTGTGCACGTGTGTAAACTTTCACTGTCAAAACAAGTTCGATACAACTGAATTAGTGAGTGGAAATATATCTTTATAATCTATATTTGTTCCAAAGTCATACTTTCAGTGTTGAACTAGTAGCATCCACCTTCAGCCAAAGAGGTTGAGTGGACGATCCATCGTGCCCCCAGAATCACAGATCTCAGTCCTCAATCACTGAACTCATTGCAGATGGTGATATAAAAACCTAAAGGCACTGGATAATGCAAAATTTGTGCTTCAGAACTTGCAAAGCTATTCTAGTACAACTAAAAGAGTGAAATCTACCGACAATAAGAAATTTACCCAGATATGCCCCGTGCAAGAAGCAGGACAAATTCAACCTATCCATTTCCATGCTGTATGATTGTACGACTCTATGACTCGATAACTCTTGTTCATTAATATTGTAATGGAAAGGATCAACATCAGTGTTTTCAAGTTGCCTTTGCAAAGGAATAAACTGCTCACTGATGCTCAGGTTATATTCGACCGAGACTACTCAGCTCCCATCCTTGTAACAGCCTTGATCCACGCGTGGACACAAGCTAAATTCCAGGCGTGAAGTGAGGACTACTGCCAATGATTTCAAGGTAGCATTTGACTGAGTGTGTCAAGGAATTCTAGGAAATCTGAAAGCATTGTCCAGGTTAAAGTGGCCCACTTGATTGGCATCCGATTCACCATCTTCAACATTCACTCCCTTCACTACTAGGATCATAGGCACTTCAATTAAGGCACACCTCACTCTCTAAACTCTGATGTAAAAGGATCTAGTTGTTCAATCTAACACCATAAGACAACTTACTTAGTTCACGTGTCAACTAGGTAAACCTCCTTTGAAATGTCTCCAATGCATTTACATCCATCCTTAAGTAAGAACACCAAAATTGCACATAGTATTCGTGATGTGGTCTCACCACTGCAATGTACAACTCTTCTAGTTGACCTATTTACAGACCCTTTAGTGCAGTTGACACACTGACAAATACTATACCTATCCTTTTTAATCCAACTGGGTGTAACTGTTCTTGTTGGAAAAGCGCAGCAGGTCAGGCAGCATCCAGGGAACAGGAGAATCGACGTTTCGGGC
>NC_057713.1:45029114-45069462 GCF_004010195.1 Chiloscyllium plagiosum
GGGTTCTGTCCTGGTGGCGGTTGGAGGGGCGGGGCTCAAGGGCGTAGGAGCGGGAAGTGGAAGAGATGCGGTGGAGGGCATCGTCGACCACGTCGGGGGGGGAAATTGCGGTCCTTGAAGAAGGAGGCCAACTGTAACTGTTCTTGCCTTGCTACATTCTCATCAATTTAATTGCAAAGAATCACTTGCAGTAATTTTCTTTCTCCTCATATATTGCACTTTCATGTCACTGTACTAGGGACACATTTCTAAGCTTCAGACAGGTCAGTAAATACAAGCCTAGCCACGTCGCATGAACAAATTAAAAAAAACTCCGTGATTGCACAATCCTTTATCCAAAATTCCAAAATCCAAAAAGCTCCAAAATCCGAAGATTTTTCATGACGTTTTTTTCTGTATAACACGGTTGTTTGGCTTGCGAACAGGTGACCCAACTCCACACCCACTCTACCCATGTCACTCACATGTGACATGGCAGCATGGCCCAGCACTGGCAGCTGTCAATTGTGTCCCTGCGAGCATACTAGTCACACATGGTTCTGCTGTTCGATATTTTTTTTTTAAATTTCACTGTGAAAATATCATTTATTTCAAAATCTGAAAAATTCCGAAATCCAAAAAACAACTGGCCCCAAGGATTTCGGATAAAGGATGGTGTACCTGTATTTAGACTTCCAGGCGGTATGTATGTGATAAGGTGTCAAGTCAAATGTTATTCTAGAAAGTAAAAGCTCAAAAATGTAGGGAATAGCATATAATCATGGAGAGAAGACTGGCTGGCTAACAAAAGGTAGAGAGTAAGCATAAATGTGTCACAGACATCATTGCTGGGTCCTCAACTGTTTACAATGCATAAGTATATCTGACTTAGATGAAAGCATGGTTACCAATATTGCTAATGACTCAAAAGTCAGTAGGGAAGTAAGTTGTAAAGAGGATACCAAAAAAGGTATCGATAGCTTAATTGCGGGGGGGAAAAAGTGACAAATTGTGAACTTTTTTGATAAGAATAATGAAAGAAAGGGATTTTATCTGAATGGTGAGTGATCACAGAACTCAGATGCAGAGGAATCTGGGCACCCTCGTACATAAATTGCACAAGGTTAGTATTGAAGAACAGCAAGCAATTAGGAAAGCTTAGAAAATGTTATCATTTATTCAAAAGTAGGATGGTGGATTTCAGAAAATTAACGGGTGGCCTAATTTGAACGTATACAATCCTGAAGGATCTTCACAGGTTAGATGTGGAGAGAATATTTCATTTTATGGGAGTATTTGGAACTAAGGAATCACTGCATAAAAATCAAGAGTTCAATGGTCAAATGGTTCTCGGAAGTTGAGATGGGCCACAGTCCTCGAGAGTTGGGACAGTCTCATGGCCATGGCAGCAGCTGAAGTATTGGCATTGATGGGGTGATTTTGAAGAGGAAACTTCCTGGGTCCAGTCCGTGGCACAGGGCTCCTTGGTACTGCGTCCTCAGGGAATGGTTTAGCAGTTGCTGAGTGTGACAGTGTCCTGTAGCTATGTGAGAAATCAAGATGCCATGTATGGAATAAAAAATGAAATTTGTCCTAACCTTGTATGGTTTATTTCTTCTTATAAATTTTGCAATTAAAATGGCACCGGCTTATGGTTGCATACACATGTTAATGTATTTTCATAAATACATATAACAATGAATTACTATTAAAACAGTGTTGAGGTGAGACTCCTTCAAACTCCATCCCTGAGAAGCTGTTGGAAGCTGAGTCCTTACATATTTTAAGTTAACAATAGATAGACCTTTGTTAAGCAAATGGGTGAAAGGTTGTCAGTAGTAAGTGGGAATGTGGGTTTGAAATTACAATCAGATCAGCCATAATCTTATTGAATTGCCTATTCCTGCTCCTTATTCATATCTAAATTTTTATGTCTGACATTGTCTTGATTTTAGGTTTCTAATATTCTCAGTCCTCTTTTTACTCAGAGTTTAACAATGTCAGCTTGAATTTTCAGTATGCGCTGCCAACAGACAAGAACCTCAAAAATAGTTAAAACCTTACAAAATTATATTGGAGTTATTAAACCATGATCTTTGTACGAGAAAGTGAAGGTTACATGTTACTAGATGAAAAACATTTGGGTAGTTTTTAGTATATTGACCAACATTCTTCCTTCCATCATCACAAAAAGTAATAGTTCATTGATCTTGTACTTCACACAGAGGGTGGTGCGTGTATGGAATGAACTGCCAGAGGAAGTGGTGGAGGCTGGTACAATTGCAACATTTAAGAGGCATTTGGATGGGTATATGAATAGGAATGGTTAGGAGGGATACGGGTCGGGTGCTGGCAGGTGGGACTAGATTGGGTTGGGATATCTGGTCGGCATGGACGGGTTGTACCAAAAGGTCTGTTTCCATGCTGTACATGTCTATGACTCTAACAGACAAGAACCTCATAAATAGTTAAAAACTTACAAAATTATATCAGAGTTATTAAACCATGATCTTTGTACAAGAAAGTGAAGGTTACATGTTACAATATGAAAGAAATTTGGGTGGTTTTTAGTATATTGACCAATATTCTTCCTTCCATCATCACCAAAGGTAATAGATCATTGATCTTGTTGTTTACATCATAACAATATGCTGTTAAAAATGTTTAGCATGTTAGGAGTTGGGGTGTCTCATCAGCTCTCTGAAAAGCCAGCAGGAGACCCACACTGCCTCCTTAAGACAGGCCTGTTGAATTCAATGGCAATCTGGCATTGGCAGGGTCACCAGCAGACCTTTGACTAGAATTAAGATATCAGGGACTGACACCATGTCCACCTCAGCACTAAGGAAGAGGCCATCCCTTCTCCCAGTAGAACACTGAGGATTATAAAGGACCAAATTGTGAGGTATGGGAAGAAGTATATGTGGGATTGGGATTGAAGGAGAGAGAGAGGAGCACAAGTGTTGTAAGCAAGGTCAGGAGGTGATTCTCAGTGAGATCTCCCTTTCCTGGGTGCAGTCTCAATCGAGCACTATAATGGCCTTTACCATGCTGAAGGAAATTTCAGTGGAGGCAGAAAGCCATCTAGATTTGGGTACGCCAACAACTCACCTAATTATGTAGCCTTCTTGGAGCCAAGCTCAGCATCTCTGGAAACACAGGATTGCACCTTTAGTGTATGGAATATTTTGAAATACTTCTGAGATAAATATACAAATCTTAGTTTTCAATAAAGCAAGATTTTTTCAGAACCATTAAGCCGAAGCTCAAGTATTAATGTCTAATTTCCTGGAGTTTCGCAGCTATTACGGGGCTGCAGAGTATAATTGGATGCTAGTGGAAATTAACAACGTTCAATGTTACAATGCTGCATAGGTAAACATTATTCACATTGCTTAGAAATGGTCGGCGATCTAAACAATGGCTAGCACCTGTGGATATACATATTAAAGGCCACGGCACCTGTGTCGCCTATGTGTTTACACGGTGCTGGAACTCCCATATCGAGGACAATTAACTCACATAAAAATCCTTTCCAAGTACTTAATGCAGTCTGGCAGTCAGTTATTTTTATGTGCGCCTAAATCTACATTGTTCATCATTTCAAGCTCTTATTGTGCACTGACAATAATCCTTTTTCAATCATGCTTCCATGTGCTCAGCAATTCTTTTATTTGTGTTATCAACTGTCTTGTATAAGCCTGTACTGTGACACCGACAAGAGTATTATTCTGGGCCTCCCTGCTTTACAGATTCTGCTCTACTTTCTCGCTAGACCTTTAAATAGCATTAAGTGGTGATGATGAAGAACTTGAGCAACATCTCATTCCAATTGCTGAAATAGCAATGTGAATTTCAACTGCTGCAGAATTATTAAAGACTAGCATCAAGGTGGTCTGTACTCTAGTTACACTTCAACAACTGAGGCAAATATAACTACATGTGGATGCATTTTGTCACAATTAAATCAAAACTGAGAAAACTGAGACACAGTACCTACTCTGGATATCTCTCGTATTGTTTTAGCAATTACTGCTAGACTGTTGAGTTACCCTATCTAAAAATCATTAGACTCGAGAGTGTAGTTGTGGAAGATTCTCCAGCTCCTTGGATGCTGCCTGACCTGCTGTGCTTTTCTAGCACTATACTCTCGACTCTGAGCTCCAACATCTGCACTCCTCAGTTTCTCTTAGAAATCATTAGACCATAAATACTAGAGACCAAGTAAGTCATACTGCATGTCATCTTGACTTGTGCGTTTGGAAATCCCATCCAAGGTTGATTGAGATTATACAGCAACATGAATCATCGCACTGACTGTGAGGGGATCTTGGTAACATTTTTATAACCAGTTAGTGGCTATCCTTCCAAATTGGGAGGCATTGGATGAAAAGTAAGAAAAGTTCAGGTTAGAAGCAGGTGCAATTTAAAATGTGAAAGTACAGCATTGGTGCAAGGAGGAAATTAAAGTAAGAGGGAAAGTAGAGGCTCTTCATTTTATTATATTTTAAAACCTGGTAGTGTTTATTTTAATGTGTGTGTCTGCAATAAAACGTTCTTAAATGGTACAGGTAACAAAATTACACACTGTTCATTAAAAAAAAAGGCTTGCAAATGCACAAACTTTTAAAATCTGAATGTAAGATTATTTGATGCAATATTTTGACAGAAACATCATTATTGAGCCTGCTAGGGTTGTGTGAAGTGCTTGCTTCAGAACCTCACACTGCAGCATTCACCTGCTTATTACATTTTTTTCTTAAAAGGGTAATGCTGCGTGATCAAACAGTGTTGGGGAAGGCAGGGATTACATCAAAATAGAATTGGAGAGGGAAATAATACACTCCACTCACCTGCTTATTACAGGAGGGCCCATGGTCGCGCTCTGATTCAAGTAGGGGGCGTGGGCAGGAGGTGCCAAACTCAGCGGCTCTCTCCTTCGTCTGCCTCTGGCAGTGCATGTCCAAAAAAAATAATCCGCATATTTTTGCCTGGACTAAATTAAATCTTAAAAAAAAACTCCCTAAAACCTGCATTAATAATATCCCGAAACAACTACCATGCAAAATAATCCAGTGATTAGTTTTTTTTTGCAAAATAGAGAGCGGCAGTTCATACATGAAGAAATGAAAAGTTTGATTCAACTGACCTGATCGATTGGATTTCTTGAGCTGTCGGTGATGGAAGTTCCTGACCGTGCACTGCTGCAGCCCTTGCGCTGGGTATACTCGCCTGACCAGGGTTTAAACTGAGTCGATTGTGTAGTAAGGAACACTGTGCTGTGCTCACTCTCACTGCGGCAGGCTGATCCCACCATAGTTCGGACATGAAGAAACCCAAATCATTTCTTTGCAGTTGCCTGCTCCCAATGTCAGTGCGGTGCGGCTGGAGGCGGAGTCCCGATTGTAATTTTCGCTCATCCCACTATTTAAAACAGTCGAACCGAAGTCAAGAAACTTTGGCACAAGCATTCGAGATAGCAGACTGAAAAGGAAAAAAAACTCTGAAGCACACTTGCTTTCTAGTCAAACAAGAGTGTTGGCATAAAACAAGGGGGTTTCAGGCAAGGACACCCTTTTCAGTAAATTTTGAGTTATTTTGAAGTTCCCCCTTCAGGAATTTATACTTTTGAGTTTAGAAAAGTATCCCTCTCCGCAATGTGTACAACCATAGCAACTTGCATTTACATAGCACCTATGTAATAAAAACGTTTCAAGGTACTTCACAGTAGACATTACCAGAGAAAGATTATCAGCTGCAGAAGGACATATTTGGACTAGTGTTGAGAAAAAACTTTGTCAATGTGTAGTAGAACCTCCACCACCAGGTGGCGATAGTGAAGGTGGGAGTCAAACAGGGGAGCTCAAGCAGTTTTCCAGGACCTTCACCAGCAAATGGCAATGGTGAAGAAGGGCAGCTGGAGCAGTGGACACAGAGTCTTCGTCATAGAGTCATTCAGTACTGAAACAGACCTTTCAGTCCAACCAGTCCATGCCAACCATAATCCCAAACTAAACTTGTCCCACCTACCTGCACTTTGCCCGGTACCCACCAAACATTTATTATTCATTTATCTAACTAAATGTCTTTTAACATTGTAACTCTGAAATAAAAATGTCTTTAGGAAAAGACAGATGGAAAAAAGGAACAGATAAACAAAAGATTCCTCAACCCAAATGTAAAAATCAGCCTTCATTCCATTATTTAATATTAAAGTATTAAATAACTTCCTTATTAAATGTTAATTTCCTTTTACGTTTATAATGGCCTAATCCCATTGGAATAGAGAATCGCTGCATCATGAAGTTTGGGCTTTCTGTTTGTTCGAGTCTCATGCTACGTTCATTGGGTAGTCAGCAGGATTCTACAGCACAGGCATCAAGTTAAGCTGGATGAGGTTGAAAGACACCTGACTGAGATGGAGCAGATGGTAATGGCAATGTTTCTGAGAGAGAGAGAGAGAGGGACTCTTGAAGTCTCAGGAATTGGCAGAGGAAATTGGACCTTTAGGCCAAACCCAGGCAGATGCTTTCTATGTGCATTATATTAACGCTATAGTGGAAGGAAATGGTCTCTTATTTGGATATTTTCCTTGCTGATGAGAAGGAAGCTGGACAGATTTGGGATAAGACCGGAAACAACCAATGATTTGAGCGATTGAGGACTGGATTGAGGACAGCTCATTGTGCCATCCAGTGGCTTCAACGTGAGTAAACAGGTGGCATTTCTGATGAAGATATGTGTGGGGAAATCTGTTGGGAGATATTTGGAAGAGGTATAGGTGTTTAACGAATTCCTCAGTGGATCTTTGAGATACTGACAAATGGCTTTTGGGAACAGCCATAGCTGGTCACAGCATCAGCAGAAGCTTTATGCATACAAGCAAGCTGATTGGCCAGACCTGGTTTCTGTATCCTTGGAACTGGTAAAGTTGCCTCTTTGATCCCTCTTCCAACCATCAAGCAGGGAAAGGTAAGTGAAGGGCAGCCTAGCAGAAGAGTGAGAGATGGGAATATCCAGATGAAGTTCAGGAGGTAGGATAGTAACAAAACTCAGTTATCTTTCTTTGAAGCCAGGATCATATCATCAAAATTAAGGGGAAAGATTAGACTCCTAAGGCCAGAAAGAGGTGGCCATCAGGGAGGTGACCACTGGCACAGTCAAAGATGTAAACCTCAAGCTAATGAGGCAGGTGAAACATTGACCTGCTCTGACTACTGCCCACAGGCATCTCTGAAGGATATATAAGCTGATAATGGTTTGGCCAACAAGTGCTGATGTTAGCCCTGACTCCAGAGCCTCTAACTCAGAGTTAGATAGCTACCACAGCATGACAAGATCTTGATACCTGTGGCGCTGTGTGTGAAGAAGGCATTACCAGAGGTTATTAAATATCATCATCAAGAATCCAATAGAAAATTTGGAAGAAAAGTTTCTCCCTAAAGGGCAGTGAGAATGCAGAACTCACTATCATAGGGAGTCATGATTTAGAGGTGCCAGTGTTGGACTGGAGTGTACAAAGTTAAAAATCACACAACACCAGGTTGTAGTCCAACAGGTTTATTTGGAAGCACTAGCTTTGGGAGCGCTGCTCCTTCATTGGGAGCTAGTGCTTAAAAATAAACCTGTTGGACTATAACCTGGTGTTGTGTGATTTTTATCATACGGATTGTCTTTTGTTTCTTTCTACTTTCATGGGATGTGGACAGTGTAGGCTTGGGAACATTTATTGCCCATTCCTTATAGCTTTGGACATGGTGGTAATTAGCGTCTTGAACCACGACAATCCAAATGGTGTATGTACACCAACAATGCCATGAGGGAGAGAGAGATCCAGGATGTTGACTCAGGGATGATGAAGTCACAAGTCAGCTAGGATGCTTGGAAGATAAGTTAAATGATGGAATGCTGCCATGCATTTCTGTCCTTGTTCATTTAGGCCATGGAAAGTGCCACTGAATAAGTCTTCATGAATTACTGCACTGTATCTTGTAGATGGTACACTACTCTCTCATTGTGCGGCAGTGGTGGTACCTGTTTTGTCCTGAATGATGTTGAGTTTCTGATGTGTTGCTGGAGGTGCAGGCAAGTAGAAAGTATTCCATTCCACCCCTGATTTGTGCCTTTTAGGTGGGGGTCATGCTGTGGAGAGTTAGAAAATGACTTACTCCCCACAAAATCTCAACCTCTGATCTATTCTTATGACCATAGTGTTTATATGGCTGCTCCGGTCCAGTTTAATTTCTGATCAATGATATAGCTCAAGATATTGATAGTGGGAGATTCCTCAATGGCAATGCCATAGAATGTGAAGGAAAGGTAGTTAGATTCTTTTTGTTGGGTATGATCATTGTCTAAATGTGCACAGTGTGAATGATACTTGTCACTTATCAACCTAGCCTGAATGTTGTCCAGGTCTTGCTTCATCTGGACACAGATTGCTTCACTATTTGAGGAGTTATGAATGGCGCTGAAGCTGCACTGATGGAAACAAGTAGCATAGAAGTATTTAAGTATAAAAACATTTGAGAGAGAGAGAGGGAATAGAGGTTACAATGATAAGGAACAATGAAAGGAGGCTTGAGGGAAGCATAAATATTAGTATGACCCAGCTGGTCCAAACAGCTTGTTTCCGAGCCATATAAACTATATATAAATATAATCCTATGCAATCCGCACAGTTACACTAATATCTGTTGAAATTGTGTGTTAAATCTATATGTAATCCTATATAAACTATATATAAATATAATCCTATGCAATCTGCTCAGTCACACTAATATCTGTTGAAATTGTGTGTTAAATTCTGCTTGGGGCTGGCACGATCTTCTAGTTTGTGTCACTGAACCAAGCGGCTAGAAAAGTGATGGTGGCCATGCTGGTGCTGAGGGAGAGAATTCCCCTTTTGTGTATGTCATTGCCATGAATGTGTTACTCACTCAAGTGATCTGATCTTTATCCATCACTGCAAAGACTCTGACATCTTCCCATAGAAACAGAGGTTCGTATAATGCCTTCTCTCCGTGCCTGCTCTTCACTTACCTGCTAAAAGCCCTAATCTCAACTGAAAGATTAAGAGATACAGCTGGTCTGCTTTTTAAGGAAATTCTTTAAATCATTAACCAGCTTTTCTGATGCTGCAGTAATATTGCCCTCATCCTGTTTGAAAAAAATAGTTATAGCCCCAAATGCACTGTGCTTGGAAAGATTTGGAAAAGTGAGCATAAGTCTTGGATCACTGCAACTCTGTCCAAAATGTGAAATCTAAGTAAAAGTATTTGTGCATTTGTGCGTGTTTGTGTGTATGTATATGTCTGAGCAGTGAACAACACCATTCTTCACTTAACAGTAATTTGATTGGACGACACAACCAGCATACTGCATCAGCATCACAATTAAAAGAACACAAGGCTTCATTGACTGGTGCCAATATAAGCATCATAATCATGTGATAATCTAATTAGTGTAATGCTGCCAGTGTGATATATTCCAAATTACTTGGCACATCTGGTTGGACTGAAGTGGGACTAAAGCCTTTTTCTTCATTTACAGCCTGTATAGGCTCATGAATACCTCTGTCGCCGGGAGTTTTAAGTTTCTGAAACAACGAACAAACAAAACTTTGTTCTATAACTTGGTAATCACTTGCAAGCGCAAGGGTTAAGCTTTGGATGTTGTCTGGATCTCCCTTTTAAATATCAATACAAGCAGAGCTGTTAATAGCCTCAGTGGTTTGATTGAACTTAAACCTTACTTTCTCATGATGCAAAAATCAAGAGTTGTGACAACTATTATTGTCTTAACATGCAAATATTACAAGAGGTTAGCAAAAATGGAATACAGACATGTTACATCTCTTGGCCCAATTATTCTTTTCACCGGTAACCTTATTTCAACATTCGGAAGGGACTCAAAGATGTATGTTGTTGAGTTGGCCAATGAATATTCAATTAGTTCCTCCAGTTACAAAATAGTTCAGTATTACTGTATGCTATGATTGCATTAAATATCACTGTTAACCTAGATCATAAGACCATGATCTATAATAAATAAATTCAAAATACTAGTAGTGGAAATGAAAGCTTATTAAAATGGTAAAAGGCAATTCTCATTATGATGGAAAAGTAATAAGAACTTGAAACATGGAAATAGAGAGAGGAGTTGGAATAGGAAGGGGAGCTAGCTCATCCCTCCTCACCCATATGGGCGTATCCTGCATTTGGATCATAACAAATGGAGACCATTGCCAATGGAGTGATAGCAACACAGTTCAGCAGAAGCATGGCCGAGGAAGATGCTTATATCATCATCTGCAACTGCAAGTTATAGTCTCAGCTGTTAAACAAACTTGAATGTGATTTTCAATAAATGTAATCAAGTGATTGTTATTAGTACAGGGACAGGGACAAAGATTGTGATTTTCAGGGGCTGAGCTTTCTGAGCGGGTAATTAAGCCAGTTATAGCTTGAAAAGCTTATAAAACTTTTCCAAAAAACCCTCTTGGGAAAAAGAAAAGCAGTAAGATTGACACATTGCCCAAAGATGGCAGAATATATGAAGCCATTCTCTCCGCACAACAACATCTTCTACAAGCATTTGCTACAATTACTGGTATTGGCCAAGTAGCCAGGATGCAGAAAGCAAGCAAGCCATATGGGAATTACAGTCTGTTGTACCAATCGCAAAGCTGTCATGTGTTCTGAAACAAAAATACAAATTACTGGAAAAGCACAGCAGGTTTGGCAGCATCTGTGTAGAAAAATCAGGGTTAATGTTTCGGGTTGAGTGACCCTTCTTCAGAGGGGTTCTTGTCAAGCAGTTGTCAAATAATCCCTCCCAGTCAAGAGTTTGCTGCTGGAAAAGCACAGCAGGTCAGGCAGCATCTGAGGAGCAGAAGAATCGACGTTTCGGGCAAAAGCCCTTCATCAGGAATGAGGCCTCATGAGGATGGCCTCAACAGTGATCTTAGGTTCATGTTGCACGACATGTAACCCCATGATACAGTACTGTGTAAAATCTTACTTACTGTTCTATGTTGACACCATCACCTTCAGAACTTGTTATTATCTCTCAACTTTGGTTTGTACAGTTTCAGAGTATGTGTTACTTTGGTTAGACCCCTGTCATGCGACTCTAATGCCCATCATGTTATTCCAGTAATTTGGTTTGTCTCTAGCACCATCCTATTTTTGATTTTTTTGTAATTATTAATTAGATCATAGGTCATCTCCTCACTTGCTATCATCTGTTGCTACTTTACTCACACCACCTGACACTTTTGATCCCCTGCAAAGACTATTCAATCTGTCAACACTCCCCTCACAATATTTGTATTTATCTTTTGACACGTTTAATAACCAGGAATAATCTTACTATTATCTTTTTGCATAATAAGGCTGTGTCTGTGTGCTTCCTTCCACTTCATGTGACAAAGGAGCAGTGCTCAGAAAGCTTGTGATTTCAAATAAACATGTTGGACTAGAACCTGGTGTCATGTGACTTCTGACTTTGTCCATCCCAGTCCAACCCTGGCACCTCCACATCATGAACAGCAAAAACACCAGCATATAATAGAACATTCATCCTTGGAATGTAGCTAAGACAATTCTGGATGGAAATTGCATCTTTTACCTGGAGGACCTGAGTTGTCCAGAATTACTAGGGTGATCAGTATGCACGGATCCAAACATTGTGACCATTCACAAGATACCAATTACAGCAAATGAGACTGTGTATACTCACCATGAATCAGACCAGGATATACAACATTTTCTTTTTCAAAAGTATACTTTATTCATAAATAATTTGATGGTCTGTACAATTGGTCATGCCATACGTATGTAAACATTTACATACAGAGATCAAAACTTATCATTTTTATACAGGTCTGTACATTTTTCAATCATATGCCCATATAATTAGCTGAGGCGTCAGCAGAGCCCAAATGACTGCATGGGCCCCCTGTTCTTCATTAGGCAGGCAGACTTTACACAGTGGTCTTTCCCCACCACGCCTTGGCGCTTCACCAAGTTGATGATCCTCCAGGCACAGTTGATGTTCGCCTCGGTGTGCGTCCCGGGGAACAGACCGTAGAGCACGGAGTCCCGCGTCACGGCGCTGCTCGGGACGAACCTCGACAAACACCACTGCAGAAAGTTCTGGCGATAAGGCATTCTGCCAAATGGCTTTGACAGTCTGCTCAGGGAACCGCTCGATAGGATCCGCCCTCTCCTTTTCCCGAAGGGTCTCAAGGACACTACGTGCTGACCACTTCCTAATGGACTTGTGGCCAAAGGTGTTTTAATGAAGGGTCCTGCCTGAAACATCAACTCTCCTGTTCCTCTGATGCTACTTAACCTGCTGTGCTTTTTCCAGCTCCACATTTTATTGACTCTGACTTTCCAGCATCTGCAGTCCTCACTATCTGCAGGGCATATAACAATTGTACCAAGACAGAATCGATGCCATAGGAAAATTCAAAGGAAGATGCAATTCCATCAATCAACTTTCCCAGAAAGTGCAAGGTTCACTTGAGCTAGATGATATGGAATGCAATGTAAATTAGCACTCAGATTGGTGCACTTCTGTTATGTACATGCTGAAGAAAATAGCACAGTGAGGATACTTTTGGACCAAAAATGTATAACATTTTTCTAAAGAGATGCCCACACAGAATTCCAACATTATCCATTCTTCATTTCAGCAAAGGGAGACAAAGGGATTGATTAACAGGAGACAAAATAAAGAACGGGAGTATGCTTGTAAGAAACATAAACAAAAAATAACAACTTCAATAGTTCTGTTATTGAAGGTTAGTTAAGACAAATGTAAGTACCTTAAAGTCAGAAATAGAAGGAGTTATCATAGAGAATAAATGAATGGCAGAAGAATTTACACATATTTTGGTGCTATCTTCACAATAGAGAATGCAAATAATGTCTCAAAAATGTTGGCGAAAAAACATCACAAGGGTTTAGTGAGAGGAAGGAACTGAAGGAAATCAGCATTAATAAAGATGTAGTGTTGGGGAAATTGATAGCATTAAAGGCTGATAAATCCCAAATGGCCATAAACTACATTGATAGTCCACAAGTAGTTGAGGAAGCATCCCTGGAAGTAATGGATGCATTGGCAGTCATCTTTCAAAATTTTCTAGACGCTGGAACAGTTCCTATGAATTGAGGATAGCAAATGTAGCCACACTACTTGAATGACATAGAGACAAAACTGGGGATTGTAGACAAGTTAGCCAGACATTAGTAGTAGGGAAAATACTAGAGCTCATTATTAAAGATGTAATAGCAGAGCACTTAGAAAACAGTGACGGTATCAGACAGAGTCTGAGCATGGATTATGAAAGGGAAATAATGCTTGACAAATCTACTGGAATTGTTTGAAGACTAACTAGTAGAATTGATGAGAGGGAGCTAATGGATGTGGTTTTTTTGGATTTTTAGAAGGCTTTTGATGAAGACCCATACAGGACATTAGCATGCAAAATTAAAGTACACAGATTTGGTGTGTACTGGTTGGCAGACAGGAAACAAAGACTAAATGGGTCTCTTCACCAAATGTCCAAATGTTAGGCAATGGCTGTTGGGGTACTACTAGGATTGGTACTAGGACCCTAGCTATTCATAATATGTATGAATGATTTAGATGATTTAAATGTAATGTCTCCAAGTTTAAAGGTGAGGAGGATGAAGAGATGTTGCAATGGATTTGGACAGGCTGAATGAGTGACCAAATGCATGACAGATGCCACATAATGTGGAAAATTGTAGGTTATTCACTTTGGTAGTGAAAACTGGAAGCCAGACTATTACTGGGACGGTAATACATTGGGAAAAAGGGAGGTGCAACAAGATCTGGGTCTTCTTGTACACCAATCACTGAAAGTAAGCATGCAGGTGCAGCAAGTAGTGAAGAAGGAAAATGGTATATTATCCTTCATTGCGAGAGGATTCAAGGGCAGGATTAGAGATGTGCTGTTACAATTGTACAGGACTTTGGTGGGACCACACTTGGAGCATTGTGTGCAGTCTTAGTCTCCTTTGAATCATAGAATCCCTCCAAGATGGGCGGCATGGTGACTCAGTGGTTAGCACTGCTACCTCATAGTGCCAGGGACCATGGTTCAATTCCATCCTATCGTAATTGTCTGTGTGGAGTTTGCACATTCTCCCCATATCTGCATGGGTTTCCTATAGGTGCTCCAATTTCCTCCCACAAAACAAAGATGTGCAAGTTAGGTGAATTGGCCATGCTAAATTGCCCACAGTGTTCAGGGATGTGTAATATAGGTGCATTAGTCAGAGGTAAATGTTGAGTAATAAGGCAGGAGAATGGGTCTGGGTGGGTTAATCTTCAGAAGGTCGGTGTGGACTTGTTGGGCTGAAGGGCCTGTTTCCACACTACAGGAATTCAGTTTTAGTGTCCTTACCTGAAGGGGATGTTTAAGCTACATACGGATTGAAATTTATTGAATGGCTGGACTGATTTGTGAATAGAAACTGAATCAGTTTGGACTATATTCATAGAATTTAGAAAGATGATGGGAGATTTCATAGAAACCTATAAAGATTCTAACCAGGGCACAGTTTAAGGACATAGGGTAGACTATTTAGGACTGAGATGAGGATATCTCAGAAGGTGGTGAGTCTGTGGAATTTCCTTGCCATAGAAAGTAGTTCAGGTGAAAGAATTGAATGTTCTCAAGGAAGAATTATATATAGTGCTTAGAGCTAAAGTGATAGAAAAACATTTAGAGAGAAAGCAGGAGCATGGTTGAATGATCAGGTTATAATTGAATGGTGGCGTAGTAGTGAGGGCTGAATAGCCTACCCTGATCCTATTTTCAATGGTTCTATTAGAGAAACTGAATCTTAAATTCACAGGAAGTAAATTCTTTTCCAAGTTTGGAAAATATTGCTGGCACCCCTGACAGTGTGTTCTGGACACCTACCATTTACCCGTTGCATCTCCTTTGAACTTTCCACCTATCAATAAATACATGCCCCCAAGTATGAGACTTTTCAACTCTGGGAAAAAGATTCTGACTGTCAACCCTATCTATGTTCTCATGATTTTATAGACTTCTTTTTGAGTGGGAGCAGCGGCCGAGTAAAGGCGAACCCGGGAGACTACAGCTAAGGTAAAACAGTTTGTTTCAAAATTACTTACCTGTAGGTTCTATGTTCTATGTTCTATGTTCTTTCAAGTCTCCCCTCAGCCTCCGCTCCTCCAGAGAAAATAATTCTAGTTTTTTTAGCATGTCTTTATGGTTCAGGCCTCTAATCCAGCCAGCCACCTGATAGACCTCTTCTGCACCCTCTCCAAAGCCTCCACATCCTTCCTGGGATGTGGCAACCAGAATTTAAGGCAATACTCTAAGTGTGGCCTAACTAAAGTTTTATGAAGCTGCAACATGACATCCTGACTCTTGTACTCAATGCCCCAATCAACAAAAGGCAAGCATGTCATATGCCTTCTTTACCACCCTATCTACTTGTGTAGCCACTTGCAGGGAACTATTGACTTGCACCCCAAGATCCCTCTGTATGTCAATGCTGTTCAAGATTCTGCCTTAACCTTTTTCTTAATATTTGATCTCCCAAAGTGCACCACCGCACACTTGCCCGGATTAAACTCCATCTGCCATTTGTCTGCCCATATCTGGAATAGATCTATATCCCTATGTATCCTTTGACAACCTTCTACATTATGCCACAAGTCCACTGATCTTTGTGTCGTCTGCAAATTTGCTAAACCACACATCTACATTTTCATCCAATATATCCCAAATAGCAGAGATCCCAGTACAGATCTCTGCAGAACACCACTAGTCATGGACCTCCAACCATAAAAACACCCTTCCACCACTACCATCTGCCATCTATGGGACAAGGCAATTCTGAATTCGAAAGGCCGGGTCCCTGTGGATCCCATGCATCTTAATCTTCTGTATGAGCATACCTTGAGGGGCCTTGTCATAAACCTTACTAAAATTCATGTAGACAACAGCCACTGCTCATCAATCAACTTTGTCACCTCCTTGAAAAATTCAGTCAAGTTAGTAAGCCATGACCTGTCTTGCACAAAGCCATGCTGACTGTCCTAATTAGGCCATGTTTTTCCAAATGCATGTAAATCCTATATCTATAAGATCCCCCCAGTAGCTTCCCAACCACCAACGTGAGACTCACTAGTCTACAGTTTCCTTGATTATCCCTATTTCCCTTCTTGAAAACAGGAACAAAATTAACTACTTGCCAGTCCTCCGGGACCTCTCCAGTGAGGATACAACGATCCTAGTCAAGACCTGAGCGATCTCCTCTCTTGCCCCTCACAATACCCTGGAGTAGATCCCATTGGGTCCTGGGGGCTTATCCACTTAATGCTCTTCAAGAAACCCAACACCACTTCTTTCTTGATCTCAAAATGCCCTAGCATGTCAGCATGCTCCACACAAATCTCACTTGGCTCTATCTTTGGCTCTATCTATTCAGGTTATGGGATCTGTCCCAAACAGACAAAGTTGAAGATGTAAGATAAAAGCTCTTCAAGACAAAGAAGATGTGCAAAAAATGTCAGAATTTTAAAACTTTAAGTAGCAACCTTAAGTACCAACCTTTCCTAACAAAGCATTGTTGTTGGTGCTAATAAGTCTGAATAATAACCTGGATGAAACCACATGACCCACTGCATGCTACAAAGAGGAAGCATATTGTAATTTGAGATTCAGTAATCTATAACTGCTAGTTGTAATGTGAGCAGTGAAAAAAATCTGTTTGAAATTTTAAGTAATCTGAATCCATATTATTGTGTATTTCAAATAACAAGACATACGGCACCATTTCAGTACTGAGATGCTATTTGTTCATTCAGAAGCCTCACTACTGATATCCCACTCTGCTATCTAAGGCTAACAGTCAATTCATCAACATCTCAAGAACACTGAACATGGAAGTCAGAGCAGGTACCTGGCATCTTGCTGCTTGCTCTAAAGGACCTTCATGTTTGACACTGGGCATGCTCCATGAACACTGGCCCTATGCACCCTATATTCACTGACATTGGTAACCGATATGTGCTAGCTTCTAAGAACCCTCATGGAACATCTCTGATCCACTTTCAGGGTGCTTATACATCTCCAGACTGTTTACTTGCTGTCTTAGTGCTCACTCACTCTAAGCCTACCTGGTTAATCACAGGATATCTGCCTAGCATTGCCTTGCCATTTGTGAATTGATCACTCTGCCAAAGCTACAAGGCTTACATTATTGCAGTATTGCCATGTCAAGTTAGGAATCTTGTCATGGTTAACAGCAGATCTCAGTCAAGTCAAGGAAGATAGGCTTCATTCAGGCAGTAAGTAAGACAAACACAAAACATAACGCATAAGAAAGAAGGATAAAGATACAAGTTACTATTTACCCTGGTACTGAAGAAAAACTCAACGGTGACAATTCTCAACATTAACATCTGAGCGGGTAATTGGCCTCTCCAGCTCCTAGGGCCTCCACCTTGGCCAGCAAATCAAGAGCAGTCTCTGATATCAGTCCAGGGGCAAGTACATAGTCAGTTAACAATTTGGGGCAGTCAGAGTCAGGACCCTTTCCTCATATGGGGCGATGAAGCTGAACATCGGGGTATGTCTTGACTCTTTCTGCCCTATTGTGGGTTGTTTTCTTCCTGGAATAGGAGAGGGGCAGGTATGCAGGGAGATGAAAGTGGGTGACACATCTGTTACAATTCAGCCATTTGATGGAATGCTCCCCAATTGCCTGGATGAGTGCAGCTCCAATATCACTCAAGAGGCTGAATAGCACCCAGGACAAAGCAGCCTGTATTTATACACTACTTACCAGCTTACAGATACAAGGGTCTTGTGGTGGCGTCTATACATCATCCAAGTTTCAGAACCACACAGAAGAGTCATTGAGTGCTAAAGATCTACTGGGTACCCAGGAAAAGGCCCTTCAGTCCACACCAGTCAGTAACTACCACTTAACTATTCTATTCCCATTTTCTAGTGCCTGGCCATAGCTTCATATGCCTTGGGCAAGTGCATATCTAAGTACTTCTTAAATATTATGAGGGTTTCTGCTTCTACTATTCTTACAAGCTGTGAGTTCCAGATTCCCACCACCTTCTGGTTAAAAAAAGTCTTTCCTCCCATTCGCTCCAAACCTTCTGCCTTTATCTTAAAGCTATGCCCCGGTCAGTGATCCCTCCATCACAAGGAAAATTTTCTTCCTGTCTACCCTATCTATACTTCTCATAATTCAATACATCTCAATCGTGTCTCCTCTCAGTCTCCTTTGCTGTAAGAAAGGCTTATGCCCGAAACGTCGATTCTCCTGTTCCTTGGATGCTGCCTGACCTGCTGCGCTTTTCCAGCAACACATTTTCAGCTCTGATCTCCAGCATCTGCAGCCCTCACTTTCTCCTTTGCTGTAAGGGCAACCGTCCCACTCTATCCAATCTCTTTTCATTATTGAGTTGGAAAGATGACTGCTTTATACACAAGGATCTTGGTATCAGCACAGATGTCATGGTAAACACTACCTGTACAATCCAAAGGACAAGAGCATCTGATACACCACCTGAAGTCCCCTGCAGGCCACTTACCATCCTGACTTGAAAATATATCCAAACTATTGCTGGGTGAAAAATCCTGGAACTTCCTTTCTGGCAACACTGTGGATACATCTACCTTATATGGATTGTAGCAATATACCTTCACAGGGCAAATTAGGCAAGGGCGATAAATGCTGGCCTCACCAGTGATGCCTATAACATGGGAAAGAATATTGAAAAACATGTTGTGAGACTTCCCTCCAAGATTAAGGTATAAAAACAGGGGGATGCCTTTGCATTTGAGCCATCAGTAATAGCCAAACTGTGGTAAGTTTTGAACAAAATCTGCAGTAAATCTTTTTCATCTTGACTTTGTAGAAATAACAGTCTTTCTGGTTAGAAAATACTGAAAATACTCACATGGCAAGATAAATAGAATTGACATTTCAGGTCCATGAACCTTTTCTCAGATCTCTTTGAATTTGAGGCAATTGTTTGATTTTCTGATGAGCTGTGGTAAATCATGAGTTGAAGTCTTGATTTCTACATCTAGATCTATTCAGTAATTTTATAAGAATAATTATTAGTCTGCATTGATTGGGTAGCTGAAGTAATTGTCAGCAATAGTTGATACCTTACAGAGCCTAAATGAGGAAGAATTCAATTCAGCAATAACCCAGTAAATATATATCTCAATACAAGGTGCTCTGAAAATAAGCTTAACATCTACATCAGTCCAATCTTACAGCAATCTGTTATCAGACCTCCTGATGTGATCTATAATGTTTGTGCTGTGAAGCACTGGACCATTTTATTACATTACAGGCACAAAATGCACATTTTTTAAAGGCACTTACCTGAAACTGTTTTTGCTAATTTCGTCCCTGTTAATTAACTTCACTACTTAAAGCTTAGGTCTACATTAGTGACAAAGAACAGTATTATGGAACAGAAGCTTGTCACTCATGATAAATTAGGAATTTTTTTCATAAAAATTATACAGCCTCAGTTTAAGGGCTCTTGTGGTGGAATGGTAGTGTCCTTACCTCTGGGTTAATAGACATGGATTCATATCTCACATTCCAGAGGGGTGTCATAACATCTCTGAACAGGTTGATTAGGAAGATAGGGACTCTCGTGGTGCAGTTACAGTGTCCCTATCTCTGGGTTAGAAAGCCTGAGTTCAAGTCCTACATATTCTTGAGATATGTCATAATATGTCTAAACATATTGATTGAGAACTAAAATAAAACATAGAACTGAAGATGTTGGAAATCTGAATCAAACATAGAAACTCAGCAGGTCTGGCAGCATTTGTGGAGAAAAAGACAGAACTAATGTTTCTTCAGAATTTATATTTAAATTGCAGCTTTAAGTAATCAAGGTGTAAGTGATCTTGTGAAGGTTAATTGTTTCAGGTGATTTTGTATGTGTGCAAATACATTAGCCCAGATCAGTCGTGTGTTCGTTGATAATGCCCACAAAAAATTTCTACATGATCATATTGTGATTTGTCAGTAATATTTGAGAAGATTTTTAGCTCAGGTTGAGGTTCTGGTTGTAAGTTTGCTCGCTGCGCTGGAAGGTTTATTTTCAAACGCTGTTGAAAGATGATGTTACCTAGTATGGTGATACTAGGTAACATCATCAGTGAGCCTTCAATGAAGCACTGGTGTTATGTCCCGCTTTCTGTTTATGTGTTTTAGTTTCTTAAGGTGGGTGATATCATTTACGATTCTTTTCCTCAGAGGCTGGTAGATGGGATCCAAATCGATGTCTTTATTCTTGGAGTTCCGGTTAGAATGCCATGCCTCTAGGAATTGCCTTGTGTGTCTCTGTTTAGCCTGTCCCAACAAATAGTGCTCCCAACTACTCAGCCCAACTTTGGGCTGTTATGCGGATGATGCCAGACAGGTCATCCCTCTCTTCACCACCTACCACCATGCACCCTCCTCCCCAACCCCACCCCCAAGATTCTCCATATTTCTTTTTACTTCAAATTATTCCAATAACATTTCTCTACTCACTCTGACAATGTGGAGACTCATCACATTGAAGTTCAACTTTCCTCTCTCCCAATGAACCTTGACCTTACACCTTAATGCTACCCACCCTGCTCCTTCAACTGAGGCTTGGGGTACTGCCAACAAGCTCTCCCCCAGAAGCCTGCCATGAAAGTCACGGTGTTGTGAGGGAACACCAAACCACATGCTCTTCTTTGTTGTTTGGTATCTCCTCATAACACTGTGAGTCACACACACACTCACTCACACACACACACACACACACACATACACACCTATCCTTGTCCCTACCTGTGGGTAATGTTTCCTCTTTTACCATCCTGACTCTCCCACCTTTTGACAGGGATGCCACCACTAAACCTACAGCAACCCCCCTCCCCCATACAGCCTCCTTAACAACTGATGCACATACAGCCAGGACTGTATTCTGTCCAGATCTCTGACCAGACCCCAATTGCTCTCTTTATAGTCCATCAATTCACAACACGTTATTTCCATGACTGCTGCTGCTGACTCTACAAGACTCTTGCCTAATTCCTGAACTCTAGTTAGACAGATCCCCAATCAAAATCCCAAGGAAATGGCTGACAACGGCTAAGCCTCTGGACTTTTGACAAAGGGATTACTAATTGGGATGAATTGGGTCCAATCGGAAACCATCAAATGTATGAAAACAACCATTTTCCGTCCCTTCTCAGTTCCAAAGAAGTCATATTGGACTCAAAACTCAATCTCTGTGAAGATGCTGCCAGACCTGCTAAGTTTCTCAGCATATTTGTTTCAGATTTCCAGCATCTGCAGTATTTTGCTTTTATTTTAGCCAGATGCTAATATCTGTGGATGAAGGGTACATGCAGCCTGTGTCTGTGAATCATCCCCTGAAGTGCTGTTGGGCTGTACGTAGCATGGAGGCCCTTCAGACTGAGAATGGCAAGCTGGCTCCACCCATTCTGATTTCCTTGTCAAATTCTCTTGGCATCTAACTTGTTTGGTGCATCTGATAAGATAGAATGCAGAGTAGGAGGCACGTTGGACAATGAACAAGGCTTTTAACAAGGACTAATCCTTCTTAATTGGCCACTCACTGCAGCTTCGAGAGAAATTCACCATACTGCTTACATTCAAGCCGAGGTGTCCCTGAAGAAGGAGCAATGGTGTCTACCAACTCCCTCGAGCTGTGCAGGGAGAGGTGGGCACCGCAGGGATTGGAGTGCTTTATTTCCCCCTCCAACTCTATTTTGATTTAATCCCTGCCCTCCCCTTCACCTTTGATGAGAAGGGCATTGCTTGTGACTGGCCACCCTGGTGTTTCCTTTTTTCCTGGTGATGGGAATTGAATAAAGATTTGTTGTCTTTCACTATGTCTTACACCTGCACACACACCACATGGGTGCTGGGGAAAAGAAATAAAAAACAGGGCACACATAGACATTGCCTTCTCACAAAGGAGAAAAAGAAAGAAAAAATCACCACAATGCTTGTAAAAAGCATAAAAGGTGGAATGGAATGGTGCCTTGTTGGACTTCTCATCTGAAGCTGCTCTAAATCCTGTCATAGTCTCCATTACTCAGACTCTTACAAGGGTCCGTTCAGTAATTCAGTTGAACACTGTGACCATGCAAATCTGCATCCCAGCTATAACTGTAATGCTATATCTCTGGCCATTGTTCTGTGGGAACAGGGGCAAGTCCCACAATTTTCATGCTTCTGATGGTGCTGCTGCATTGTCAAAGATGCTGACAGTCTTGCCAAAGGTTGCCTGGGTCATGGGTCCTTGCTTGAAAATATCTTGCACCTTTTTGCACAGTAAAAGTATTATTAATTATGCAAAAGTCTTCAAGAGTTTATTTTTCTGAAGAGTAACCCACTACCACTAGTTTTGTGAGTTAGTTCTGATCTGACCAAGCACACTTCTGCTGGATTCAGTGGGACCCATTGAGGGCCTGGGGCATGAAAGCACCTGTGTACAAGTCCCCATCTCAACCTCCATCTTCCCTTACATTAATGGCCTTAGCCTCATGATCTGAAAGGGCATCCCTCAAAGGCTATTAATAGGTCAGGACTGGAAGATTTGGCTTCCAGCATATCTTTCAATCATGGTTACTACACCAGAATAGTTACATTCCTACAGCCCATAAATTGGACAGACTGAGGTTTCTGGTCTACACAAGAACATAAGGATTAAAGAAGGGAATAGGCTACTTGGTCCTTTAGTGTTCTGCAATTTGATAAGTTCATGGCTGATCTGATTGTCCGACTATAGTCGTAATACTTGACCCCCTTCTCAATCAAAATTTAATCTAACTGGACTTTATTCTTCTGTATTACATAATTATACAAGAGATTAAGATTTGATTTAAAACACATTGTCACTTATTATTCATTACTATCCTAACTCCTTCTTCCAAAACCTCATCTCCAAATAGGAAATAATTAACTTTCTCTGTGTAGATTTTGCTCCATTTACTAACTAAAACAGTCAATTAAGGCTCAAAAAACTGTATTTCCTCCAGACTCTCTTTGAACTTTGTACATATATGAAATTGTTATTGTGTCTAATTTTCCTTAATCAAAAGATTTAAATGTGATTTTTTTTCTTCCTGAAATGTTATTCTGTTAGGAGATAATTCATTATCCCAACCCAAACAAAACAACAGCATATGGTTTGTCAAGGCTCTTTGGGATGGGCAATATTTATGGTTTTAATTTTCTAAAGTCAAATGTTTCCCATAAACACAAATATACATTTTTAAAAGGCCTTGTTATTCAGATAATTGAGTACTTATTTATTTCCTTCTATGGTGAGTGGCTCCAGCATAGAGGTATTGAAGGCCATGACCTACATGTAGGAGTGGAATTCTAAACAATGGCACCTATGAGACTGAATGCTAATCCAATAATGATGCTAGAAAACAGAACAACTACTGCCAACAATTATAATGATAAAAATGTACTTCAAGTCAGAAGAGCAACATGGCAACAGGGAATTCCATGGATTGCCTAGTCTAAATGGCACGGGGTCTTGAGAATACAGACTGCTTTATGGAGCTCTTGTCTGATTAATACATCTTTGGGTTTTGCTAAGCTTATCATGTGTTATATGTCACTGTGTGTTGAGCAGCCTCAAGATCAGTGCCTCGTTATAGCAGGTGTCACTGATGCAGAATCGTTGCTTGGAAGTTGAATATTGTATAATTCTCATAAAGTTAAATGAAGCAATAAAATCGTACAGAATTATTTTGTTTTAGAAAAGACTTTTCTAGATTGTAACTGAGAAACTGGTTTTCAGTCATAAGTATACTGTCCAGTATAGTCCAGCTAAATAGGTTAATGTTCTGCAAAATCTAAAACCTGGAGTCAGGGGACAATTCAATGCTTTTAGCACAGTGGTGAAAATAAATTATTACTTGCCTCTTGGACAGTTCAGAGTTGTCTTTCTTACATAGCTGATTTACAAAACAATAGCATCACTCAATTTACCAACATTCTTTCAAATGTTGCTCCTTTATCCTGTACCCATCAATAGTATGAAACTATAATGAGAAAGGGAAATTATTGGTAAAAGCAAGGGGTTATTTGACAAATTGTATTTTCTTTTAAGTGCATAGACTAACAGCCCAGGGAGTACAGTGGCTAGCACCACTGCCTCTTAGTGCCAGGGACCTGGGTTCAATTCCAGCCTCAGGTAACTGTCTCCATGCAGTTTGCACACTCTCCCCACGTTTGTTTGGGGTTTCCTCCCACAATTCAAAGATATATAGGTGAGGTGGATTTGCTATGCTAAATTACCCAGTATCCAGGGATGTACTGGCTAGGTGGATCAGCCATGGAAAATATAGGGTGTAGATCTGTGTGGGATACTTTTCAGTGGGTTAGTGTGGACTTGATGGGCTAAATGGCCTGCCTTCACAATGTAGGGATTCTTTTTTCAACAGTTCTCTACATTTTAGCAATTTTTTTGTGCGAGATGCAGAAGCAATTCTTTTCTTTCCAGATTCAAGGATGTCCAGTTCTGTTTCTGAGAGATGGCAATTAGAGATTATCCTGCATCATCAAGGCAATGTGGTCAGCGCCATTAGCAATCAGAGGTGACACTCAAGAACTGAATGATCTCTAATAAAAAGCAAAAGAATTTCAGATGCTGTAAATCAGAAACAAAAACAGAAATTGCTGGAAAAGCTCAGCAGGTCTGGCAGCATCTGAGGAAAGACCCTAAACGTTAACTCTGATTTCTCTCCACAGATGCTGCCAGTAATTTCTGTTTTTGTTACTGAATGATTTCTTCTGCACTACCTGGGTCAGTGCCACTATCTATTCAATGCTTCAAGCCCCTGTCAGTGTGAGTTGGCATTGTAAGCTCGGCATCTCTCAGCTTGTCATACACAAGAATGGATTCCATCACATGCGTACTGTACAAGAAATGTCTGCCACTTTATTGTTATAGCTGAAAATCTGTTGCAGGAAAAGCGCAGCAGGTCAGGCAGCATCCAAGGAACAGGAGAATCGACATTTCGGGCATAAGCCCTTCTTCAGGGGCTGCGCTTTTCCTGCAACACATTTTCAGCTCTGATCTCCAGCATCTGCAGTCCTCACTTTCTCCTCGAAGACTTTATTGTTATAGCCATGTTGTATAATATGAGGGCATTCATTTCCAGTGGTGAGCATAGCACTGACCCAGGCCCACAGCCAAAGAAGAAAGAAATTGCTGCAGTCTTTGATACTCACCGCCAGGCTGGAAGACAGGACCCTGCTGAACCCAGTGCAGACGCTGAGCCTCTGGGCTTGGACATGCATGAACTGACAGAGATGCAGAAGTAGAGAGGTGCCAGAGGTGATATGCAGACTGGAGTGAAGGACCATGCAGTCTGCCAAATTTTGTCTAATGTAATGGCTCTTGCATGTGAGTGCCTGGCTATGTCAACGTACTAGGAGGCAGCTACTTTAGATAGCCAGGCAAGACAGTCAGTATCTGCTGGATATGCACTTGGAACTGCTGGACAATTCCCCTGTGCCTAGAACTCTCTGAAAATATTCATCTAATTGGGGTGGTTGTGCTGCAGTTAAGTAAATATTTGTTCAGGAAAGGTTAAATATTGGTGTAACACCCCAATAGTTATTCAAATGACCCACTACTTATCTTAATCCCCTTATACCTTCCCCAGACCTCCTGTACCCTCAGAACCTGAAGTGTTGCCCAATCTCCACGCAGGATCCAAAATCCCCCAGATTGAGTTAGCTAAAGTGAACTGCAGGGAATGACAGAAATAAGCAGTCATTTAAGGAGGCAAAGAGAAAAGATTCTTGCAGAGGGATAAAATTATTATGGGGCTAATCAAAGTAGTCAAGGAGAATATTAACTTGAAAGAAAAAGCACATCAGGAGTCAAAAGTTAGTGTTAGCCCTGAAGACCAGGATAAATTCAAAATCAAGGTAAGGAGGACTTAAAGATAATAAAGACAGAGAAAATAAACGAGGAGGGCAAATTAGCAAGGAATATAAAATCCGAAAATAAGAACTTCGTTAAATATTAAAAAGAATGAGAGAGGTCCAAGTGGAACATAGGCCCCTGAGAAAATGAATCTGAGGAGATGATTATGGGGAACAGGAAATGGCAGGGGAGTTAAGCAAATGTTTTGCATCAGTCTTTACGATGAAAGATATTTTGAACATCTCATTAACACTATAGAATACAGGGAAGGAATTAAATACCATTACTATGATCAGAGAAGTCTTAGATAAACTAACAGGACTGAAAGTGTACAAGTCCCCGAGCCCTGATGGCTTGCATCCTATGATCCCGAATCAAGTAGCTACAGAGATAATGGCTGCAATAGTTATAATTTCCCAAAAATATTTGAAATTTGAAGAAATTCCAAAGGATTGTAGAAGGTTGTTGTTTGGACTGGAGGCCTGTGAGCAGCATTGTGCCACAAGAATCAGTCCACTGTTAGTTGACATTTATATAAATGATTTGGATGAGAATATAGGAGACATGCTTAGTACTTTTGTGGATGAAACCAAAATTGATGGTATAGTGGACAGTGAAGATGTTTATCTAAGAATACAACAGGATCTTGATCAACTGGGCCAGTGGGCCAAGGAATGGCAGATGTAGTTTAATATAGTTAAATGCAAGGTGTTGCATTTTGGTAAGACAAACCAGGGCAGGACTAACACAGTTAATGTAGGGCCCTGGGGAGTGTTGTCAAACAGAGACACCCAGGGGAACAGGTATATAGTTACTTGAAAATAGCTTCACAAGCAGACAAGGTGTTGAAGAAGACGTTTGGCATGCTTGCCTTTATTCATCAGAGTGTATAAGAGTTGGAACATCACGTTGCAGCTGCTCAACTAATTGGTGAGGCCACTTTTAGAGTACTGCATACAATTCTGATTGCCCTGCTATAGGCAGGATATTATTAAACTGAAAAGAGTGCAACAAAAGATTTACAAGGATGTTACAAAGACTGAGGGTTTGAGTTATAAGGAGAGGCTAGATAGATTAGGGCAGTTTTCCCTGGAGCGTAGGATGCTGAAGGGTGACCTTATTAGGGGATATAGGTGAATGGGCATAGGTTTGAAAGGGATCTGAGGGGCAACCTTTTTACACAGAGGGTGGTGCATATATGGAATGACCTGCTGGAGCAAGTGGTAGTGCCAAGTACAATTGCAACATTAAAAAGATATTTAAACAAGTACATGAATAGGAAAAGTTTAGGGGGATATGGGCCAAATATAAGCAAATGGGACTATTTCAGTTCAGGATACCTGGTCGGCATGGAAAAATGGACCAAAGGATCTGTTTCCATGCTGTATGACTCTATGCCTCTGTAATTAGAAAACTGATAATGTGAAAGTTCTGTTTAACAAGGGAGAGAGGCAAAAAGTGGACAGCTATAGGCTGATTAGCCTAATATTTAAAGTTAGAGAAGTATTGGAATCAGTTATTAAAGAAGTAATGCCTGAATATTTGGTTATAGTCCAACAGGTTTAATTGAAAGGTGGTTGTCCTGATGAAGGAGCAGCAATCCGAAAGCTAGTGCATCCAAATTAAACCTGTTGGACTATAGTCTGGTGTTGTGTGATTCTTAGCTTTGCACACCCCAGTCCAACACCGGCATCACCAAATCCTGAATATTTGGAAAGTCATAATCTAATCAAACAGAGTCAGCTTGGTTTCATGAAAGGGAGTTCATGTCTGACTAATTTATTATAGTTTTTCAAGGAAGTCTTAACCAGAGTGAAAAGATAGGAACCAGTAGATGCGTGGCATTTGGACTTCCAGAAGGCATTTGACAAGGTACCTCATAAAAGGTTAAGTCATAAGAGAAGATTGCACACTGTTGAAGGTAATATAGTGGCATGAATAGGGGATTGATTCATGGGTAGGAAACAGTGAGTGGGGATTGGAGATTCCTTTTCAGGTTGGCGACCTATGATCAGTGGTGTTCCATATGGGTCTGCGTTGGGACTGCAACTTTTTACAATACATACATTAGTTACTAGGAGGAAGCAAGCAAATGTGCTGTAGTTTCATCTGCAGACAAAACAAAAATATGTGAAAAGGCCGGTTGTGAGAACCTTGCAAGCAGTTTACTGAGAGGTATTGGTAGGTTAAGTTAGTTGTCAAAAGGTTGGCAAAAAGAGGGTAATGTGAGAAAATGTGAAATTCATTTTGGAAGGGAGAATAAATGAACAGCATTATTTAAATGGAAAAAAAACCTGCAGAAAGTGCAGTGCAAAGGGATTTGGGGATACTTGTGTACTAAATACAGAAAGCTAGCACACAGATGCAGCAGGTAATCAGGAAGGCGAATGGAATATTGGAATATTATTTCAAAGAGGTTGCATTATAAGAGTGGGGAAGTCTTACTGCAACAGTACAACATACTGGTGAGACCACATTTGGAGTGAACAGTTTTGGTCCCCTTACTTAAGAAAATATATCATTTTAATTTCAAGCAAATCAAAGAGGTTTCACTTGGGATCATCCCTGGAATGGCGGGATTGTCTTATGAGGAAAGATTCAACAGATTGGGACTGGACTCACTGGAGTTTAGAAAAATGTGCAGTGACCTCAGTGAAACAAATAGGATTCTTAAGAGGTTTGACAGTGTAAATGCTGAGAAGATGTTTCTCCTCATGGTGAGTCTAGGACCAGAGGGCATGGTCTTAGAACTAAGAGATGCCAATTTAAGGCTGAGATAAGGAGAGATTTCTTCTCTCTTTGAGAATTTTTGGAACTCCTTACCACAGAGGGATTTGGGGACAGAGTTCCTGTGTATATTTAAGACTGAGATAGGTAGATTCTTGATCAGTTAGACAATCAAAGGTTACAGGGAAAGGGCAGGATAGCAGACTTATGGAGTGTCAGATCAACCATGATCCTATTGAAGAACAGAGTGAGCTCAAAGGGACAAATGGCCGACTCCTATTTCTTATAGTCCTATGAACATCAAGAGCTCTCATTTCTTACACCATAAGTGTTTAAATACTAGAAGGCTCACCATCTATGAAAATGCATTTCATGAGTTGCTGAACATCGAGAACCTTCAGCCTTAACACTGGAAATGTTTGTGCAATTTAATGGTCTCTGTCTGAAGGAGCCACATAACAGTTTGATGGCTTGCTCTCTGAAGTTTGCAAGAAGAAGTCAAGTATTCATCTTTTATTTTAAAGTCAAGTTTGTGTTCATACATGCTGCTTGTTTTTAAGTTGCATGTGTGAATTAATTCTAGCTGACTTGCGTGCTAATGTGGACTCATGACATGCTAGTGAATGCAACACACCCTGAACTGCTGGAAGATGAGTTGCTAACTTCATTTCGGCTGACTCAGCAAATTTTAATATCTACATTCAGGAGCTAGGATTTGACTATAAACGTAGGGACGCTAGCACTCTGCTATGAGATCTTTTGAAAGTAAGTCAATTATTCATTAAATAATATTACTACTGATATTGATAGGTTTTGTCAATCATGTAATTAAGGATGTGGAATTAGATAACAGCTCAGATGGAATAATGATGCAAGTTCAATAGGATAAATTGTCTACTTCTGTTTCATTGTGTTCAACTTTACCAGGTGTATTAATCAAATATTGCAAAAGCAGCATGGCAAAATATTCTTCTCAAAATAGATATTTTGATTTAGAAAACTTCTATTGTCATTTCTTTGTTGAGCAATGATTTAAATGTAAAATCGTACCAGATGTGAGTGCAGTTGAGTTTAATTTAAGGTTACTTACCCAATGTAAGTGTCATAGTGTTTCTGGGGATTAATTTTTAATTTTAGCACATTTCTATGATCAACCAGAGGGAAAAATGATAAAGACACACAAAAAGTTTTTTTAAAAATCCCTTTGATCTTTTTCTGTTGTTAGATTGAAAAGTATTGAGTATGGGAAAAAGCTATTTGATTGAAAGTCAAGGCCATCTAATTCAGATAATGAAAAGTTTACTCCCTTTTCAAATGGTGTGGGGGTTATCCACAGGATGGTGGACCAGACAGCAATAATAACAAGAGTAATAGGCCTTGGTTTGTTGAAACCTAGAGGTCACATGGTGAAGCTTCCAAGAACACAATCAACCTCAGACGATGGCAATCAGAGAAAAGAGGAATTAACACTCATTACTTGCTCTAATAACTTTTTGTCAAAACATCCATTCCATCAAAAATAACTGCACTAAAGAGTTGTTTTTATTCTTGTACTTTGAACTTTCCAGTTGAATCAAAATACTCAATGCCTTTAAATGCTGAAGGGTTAATTTGCCATGAAAGACTAATGGTGATTCAATAATCCAGTAGGATCTAATGGAGACAGATTCAGCAGTATTAAACAAATAAACCCAAAGATCAATAAGACAGGCTAACGCTACAATTCTTCTATTAGTAAAATAACATCATTGTTAATGCTTCACTAAGTTCTGTCAAGTCAATGTCAGTAATTCACATCATGATGTGAGAGCATTATTTTTGTCAGGAAATTAAACAGACAGCAAGTTTATTTAAATGGAAGCGTTAAGTTACCTTTTACAAAGAAGTTGTTTTCCCGTATGGGATGACTCATAATCATTGATGCAGCTGTCCAACTTCTGTCCTTCGACGTTACTACATGAAGGGGTCTTTATCATGTAAAACAAAATAAAAAATGTGCCATTGATTGAATTTAAAAATCAAAAGTAAACCTGATTTTCATTCAGGTTCTGATTTGGAAAGTCCTTGGATTGGAGTATCTCACCTGTGTGTCTGCACTGGTATAAATCTTGAGAGGGTTCAAAACCTGGGTTGGAGCTTTGTTCTGCTGGTATACCACTCCATGGTGGATTCTAGATGTTGAAGCGATCAGATTTTCTCACTCTTCCTCCTCAAACATCAAAGAAATGTTTCAGGGAAGGAGTGTGGTCGGAAGGAAGGGGTGTTGGAGGAAGAGCTCAGCTTTCACTGGGAAATTCCACCCGATAAAATCTGCTGAGCAAAGAGGGCGCACCATTCACAACCACGTGGTATGCTTTCCAGTACAAAACAATCCTAAAATCACAACTCAGTCCTTTCACAGAGATCCACTGCTTAACTCTTGCATTAACACTTTGCACAGGATGGAAGGCCACTTGCCAGACAGCAGGTGCAAATGGGCAAGATGGGAAAATAGAGCAAAGTAACTGAATCTTACCGTACCAAGAGATGAAACAAAAATGTAACAATCTAACATTGTGTTAAACATTTCTGTATACATCCATGTACAGCTGCAATTCCTCACTTTTTTTTCTAGAAAATTGTCATACGGTGCTAAACCTGAGCTAGAAGTAGGTTGTTCTGATCTCTGTCCTGACTCCTTGGATGCTCTTGGCCAATGTCCTCTGAGGGGCATACTCAGCCATCAGGATTGCAGGGATATGTGGGCTGTTGGATTGGACAGAGTGGAAGGTGTGGCACTTCTCTGCTAAACAGCTAGAGAGGACTTGACTATAAGTTAGCACAAGGATTCTACACATGATGCTTGAGGTCACATTCTGAGTGCGCAGGTCACTGGTGAGGACCAGCACGCATTCATCAATGGTCATTCAGCCTGTCACTTTTCCATGAGCATCAACATCAAGAGAACCAAGACGTTGTGGCACTTGTGCTAGAAATGAGCTCCACCAAACATAGAATAATAGAATCCTTACAGTGCATTTGGAGACCATTCAGCCCATCGAATCTGCATTGACACTCTGAAAAGCATCCCACCAAGACCCACCCTATCCCTGTAACCCTGCATTTTCCATGGCTAATCCAACTAGCCTGCACATCTCTTGACACGACAGGGCAATTTAGCATGGCCACTAACCTGCACATCTTTGGACTGTGGAAGGAGACCGGAGCACCAGAAGGAAACCCATGCAGACATGAGGAGAATGTGCAAACTCTACACAGACAGTTGCCCAAGGTTGAAATCAAATCTGGAGGGAACATCTATTGGGCTGCAGCACGATGAACAGTGAGGGGCTCTGTCTGGTGTGCTGATCCCAGTTAAACTGGGCACTAGCACCTCCGAGAAAAGTCCCAGTCAACCTTCAATGGCAAGCTTTTAAATTCTGCTTTTAATTCTGCGATGTGCTGAGAGAGTGCTACTATCCTTGCAGCCCACTGCTGGGAAAATACAGGGCTGAGAAGGGAGGCACAATTTGGGAAAAAGTAATGGGAAATTCTGAGCCCATATCCCTGGCCCCAACAAGGGGCTGAAAGTTAGACTTGAATAAGTCAGACTGCTCACCGGTCCTGTCTTGATGATGCTATCAACCCTCTCCTAGCACCATAGCTGGCACATAGCACCACACACACCTGCTGTGAATTTCTCCGGCAATTTCCAACTTCTCATACTTTGCACCAACTTCCAGCTTGTTACTCTCAGTGGTCTGCTCCATCTGTCTGCCAATAAAGAACAGGATCTTCCTTTGGGCAGCTTTAGTGAAGTGATGCTGCCTTGCAATGTTATATGTCCATTGCTCTAGGCACTGGCTCTGTCTGAAAACTCCTGTAACAGTGTCATCCACACAAGGCCCTTTACATATACAGCTGAGCTGAAATAAACTGATGCAGATTATCATGAAGCGTGCTCATTGTAATTAGTCAGGAAACCCAGAAGTCAGATAATGTGGTTACTTAGTTTAAAAGGTACTGACTAACACATGACTCAAACCTTCAGGTCAAGATTAGAGTGGTGCTAGAAAAGCACAGCAGGTCAGGCAGCATCCAAGGAGCAGAAGAATTGAAGTTTCGGGCAAAAGCCTTTCATCAAGATTTGGGCTTTTGCCCGAAACTTCAATTCTTCTCCTCCTTGGATGCTGCCTGACCTGCTGTGCTTTTCCAGCACCACTCTAATCTTGACTCTAATCTCCAGCAGCTGCCTAGTTGATTCAAACCTTCAGGTGCCCATTTGCTACTGAATTGCCTTATTTCAAGTGGTTGAGAGCCATTATCGACCATCACAGTCTATTGCGTCCATGAAGTTGATTATCCCCGTGAAATATGACATTTGAAAGGTAGAACAAAAGAAATTTATGTAAACAAGGACCATATTCCATTTCCAGTCATATATATGAACCATAGGGAAGGGGTGGCAAGTCTTATAGATTAAAAAAAATGATACTTTAATACTTAACACCAACTGTTTGAGCCTTTTAGACCGGGGTTAACTGACAGCACAGACTAGGTACTTAACAATTTTTACAATTTATTACAAATAAATAGATTCTAGCTACAGAAAAACAATTATGAACTATCAACATAAAACTCTATTAGTTAAAACTCTAACCTCCTTATAAAATTCCCTCAATGTGTACACATACAAAGGCAATAAAATGGCTATCATGGGCATGAGGAAAGATGGGAAAGGCAGTTCAATGGTCTCTGTCCACCACTCAGATGACCCATTTGGTTTGCTCCGTGATCTCCCTTCCCTAGATACTTCCATTTGCTTGCAGGATGTGCAGGGAGAATGGTTCCCACTTATAATGATACTCAATTACTGGTTAACAGTCACAGCATTTGACAACTAATGAGGCCTATTGGCAATAGCCTCCTCAGGGGGGAGTGTGAAGTACCAGGGTAGACATCACCGGGGAACCCAGGGGCAGGAGAAAATGATTGACAGTAAAGCTCAGTGTGATGGGTCTTCACATTGGGAGTCTGGACAGATAGAGGCTGCAGAAAAAGTGCAAGTTAAAACAGGGACATAAGCGGTGATACTTGACAACCAGGCTGGGCCCAGTGCTGATAATGTCCACTGCCACCTGTATTTCCCTGTCATCACTTTTCTGGATGTGAAATTCAGCTGGAAAATGGTTGGGATAATGCCCAGGGTGGGCAGAGTCATTAGTAGTTTGATAGATTAATGTGTGAAATTGCAGGGTTGGCTGCTCACTGGGACATTAAGGGAGCAAATACATGAAGCATCGATTTGTAAACTGCAACTGTGTTTCATTTTCAAACATTTATTCACACTTGTGCAATGCTTGCAGAGTGAATGTGCTGATGCATCAAATGTTAGCTTCAATGGTATATTACACCATGCCACGGGCTCAACTAACACAACCATCTCAGTGATGCAGAGGTACGCGGCAGTAACTTAATACAGATGAGTGTTGGCCCAGATTGTACCATCACTTGTGGAAATTCCAAGGATGCTGTGGGATGATGAGAATGTCATTGCGTCATAAGCCACATATATGGGGCACTAATGAAAGCAAAGGCAAGTGGAATGGTTGACATGGGTCTGGGTTCAGAAGGGACTCAGAGTGCAGCCACACTTCCTTTTAACTATATGTGTTGGTCGCTCAGCTGGTGCTTATGCTGAAACCAGGACAGCGGTGGTGCAGCCTGCAGGATAGCCCTCCAGGACAGTCCAGACAGAATGTGCCACATCATCCTGGTGTACTATGTGCTGCACCATTACAGCAGGCAACAAGGTGGTGTGATAGTTACTGAAGAGCCGTGAAAATGTAAGCACTCTTGCAAGGAAAAGGATGAGGACACTGAAATGAAGGAAGCTTTCTTTATGGATAATAGAGCTCAGCTCTACCGGATGCTACAAACCAGACAGGACCTGATTGGGACCAGGTTCCAGTAAGTAAGAGATGGATACAAAAGAACATCATGGCTTGCCAAGGTGAAGATGCCAGCAGTTGGTTTACTTTGTGGGTGTGAATCATAGCCTTCATTTGTTTCCTCTGTGTTCCCTTTTGCTGGCTGACAATAAAAGCCCATATTTGGACTTGACCAACTAGTTGCCTGTATGAGATGTTCCCTTACTTAGACAATGATTTGGAGGTGCTGGTGTTAGACTGGGGAGTACAAAGTTAAAAATCACACAACACCAGGTTATAATCCATTAGGTTTATTTGGAAGCACTAGCTCTCGGAGCGCAGCTCCTTTTATACTCCACAACCACTAGATGAGTGCTCCGAGAGCTAGTGCTTCCAAATAAACCTGTTGGACTATAACCTGGTGTTGTGTGATTTTTAACTACTTAGACAATGACAGGATACAGATCTACAGAGAATACTGGAGAAAAGGTAGCGCTGACTTAAAGAGAATACTCATTGGGAATGTAGATACAGACAGTTAAACTGCATGGGCTGGTAGTTAAACAGAGACTAGGCTTTGGGAATGGGTTTGTACGTGTGAGGGATGTCTACAATGGCCTTCAGGAGCATTACTTTGTGGCTCTGATTTGGAGATGCCAGTGTTGGACTGGGGTGTACAAAGTTAAAAATCACACAACACCAGGTTATAGTCCAACAGGTTTAATTGGAAGCACACTAGCTTTCGGAGCGACGCTCCTTCATCAGGTGATTGTGGAATGTTACAATCGAGCCCTCCACAATCACCTGATGAAGGAGCGTCGCTCCGAAAGCTAGTGTGCTTCCAATTAAACCTGTTGGACTATAACCTGGTGTTGTGTGATTTTTAACTTTGTGGCTCTGTGCCACTATATTATCAGTTCGAGGTACCACTAGATATCCAACGCTCATCTGGTGCACAACAGCTTTTCAAAGATGGCAGGGTATGCTAGTCTCTCTATAGATATCTGCAGAGTGGCAACTTGTTTTGGGAATGGCATGTGGTAAAGTGGGGACAGCATCAGATGTTACAGTTGGCATAGGTTGGGGAAAGTAGTTAACGAGGCAAGTTTGGCAAGATACTGCAAGAAATCTCACAAGCCCTTCTGGCAAAAATCCCTCCAACAAACTCAGCAAAACAGCGACTTAGCTGAATAAAACATAAGATTCAGTCCTGTGTTACGTTTTCATGATCTTTGCAGGGTCAATGACCAATAAAGAGCTTTCTGCCCTCTTGTGCCTAAACTGTTTCATTACAGCAGACCATCACATTTATAACTTCTGTAACATTGCCTCACTTAGAACATTGTTTCAGACATTCCTTTTTTGTGAGTGAAGAAGTTCTCAATGTTGTAAATTTGGATTTATGTTCTCTGGTCATTTTTCTCTTCATTAGTGTTTAATATTTTAATATTTTATAGCTTTTCTTCCTGTTGTACTTGAGCTCTGCCTTATTGGTTTCTTTGTATTTTCTCTAGTGTGTACATATAGAGCAAAACAAAGCCAACAAATTCACAACTGGGACAATCTTTCTAAATTTTCCACTTGTATCATCCCAATGCAGAGCTTTTCCTACTAATATAAGAGAAAATCTTGGGCATGCACTCTGGTTTGGTTTTGTCTGTTTAACTACCTATTTTTCCTAGATTCCGCAGTGGAGACAAACATGGGAATATAAGGCACGGATTCTTACCAGTGGTTTAGCACGAGAGAAACCTAATGCAGGTTTCCCTGGAGTTTCACAAGGATTGGGCATCTTTGACGAAAGACACAAGGCAGAAATTGCTGAAGGAGCACATTTATTCCTTTCTTCACTAGTTCAAGAAATATACTGAGAGGAATGTGGAACCAGTAGAATTAGGAATGCTTCTGATGCAGTAAAACAATACAGCCATTGTTTCCCTCCATCACAATCTTCACCTTCCTTGGTCTTAGGATCTTTGCTTTTCCTGATATATAGAAATGATCTAGATTTCAGTCTGCAGGGAACAATTTCAAAGTCTGCAAACAATACAAAGAAAGAATTGTAAATTGTGAGGAGGATAGTGCAGAACTTCAAAAATACATTGACAAGTTGATAAAGTGGATGTCCTTAACCTTGACACTCAGTTGGCAACACAGCCTTTGGGACTCTCTATCTTAATGCAGAAAACAGTATCTCTTCGCCTAACAATGCTCTCGCCTATTACTACTACTACAGTACTCTTCCCTCCTTTAAGATGAATGGTGCTGTTGTCAATTCAGTCATCCTCAGTCTGTGCCTTGCTCACACCAGGAGCAAGAACTGTTGTGAAAATGAGGACTGCAGGTGCTGGAGATTAGAGTTGAGAGTGAGGTACTGGAAAAGCCCAAAACATCGATTTTGTTACTCTTCAGATGCTGCCTGACCTGCTGTGCTTTTCCAGCACCACTCTCTCGGCAAGAACTGTTGTACCTCTTGCACAGCAACACTGGCTGAGGCTCCTCCAGAATAACATTCCGGATCTGAATATCTGCCTTATCCACAATAACAGTCCAATGACCCTACTTACGGACCAAATTTAATGCAATTAATCTGAGGAGTGTGTCTCCTGAAACACAGTATTCAGGTAATTCTTCTCTTTCCTGATATGTCTCAGGATCCACAGCTCAGTCTCAAGCAATTCAACTTTGAGTCAAGGTTTCTCAAGCAGCCATTGGTGTCCAGTAGCTCCCACATACTACAGCTACAACACAGGCAACTCTGGTTAATTTAATTAATTTGGATATTAATTATTTTAAAAGTGGATTTTTTGACTATGCCAACATCTCCTGAATTAAAAAACCTGGACCAATCAAAGGAAAATGGAAGAAATATTCATTCAGCACCGACCTGTTTTATTGCGATGTCACATTTTAATTCTGACAGTTAGGAACAAGATGAAGGGGCTGTGCATTGTCTCTATTTCCTGTTGCCACTACCCTTCTCTCCCAGATCACTCTCCTTTTCTAATCCACAAAAGGAAACATCTTTTCCAAGACAACCTTCTCAAGGCCATTCAAAATCTTACACATTACAACTAAGTCTTCTAAACCCCACTGGACACAAACTCATTGTGTTGAGGAATGAGATATCCCATGCATGCTCCCAGTGGATCCTTTGGTCGCAGCCTCTTGCATCAAAGGTTAGTGCATCGATTACTTTGGCATCCACCAGGATAGGATGGTTGCAAGTCCTGGTCCAGGATGTGCCACTGTCCCAGCACATCCTCAGTCTGTGGCACCATTACAAATCGCCCATCATCAATGCATTGAGGATGATAGATTCTGGGTCTAGTGACACTGCATCCGGGGCAACCTTCTGCTATAACCTTTTCATGTGGAGGCCATTCAGCATCTGCTGGCCCTGGGCTTTCTAGTGCATTTGTGCCTCCTCAATTTCTCTGTGCATTCAGTGCACTAGCAGCTACGTGGAGATTATTAGAAGTAGAACAGATTTTTATATCAGTCTTCATATCACACACTAGTGACAATTTAGCATAGTTCCGGAGCAAGAGTGTAAGTAACAATGGGACATGAAGGACTCTGACAAGGAGGCTATGAAATGCTGTACAGGGGAAGTCAGACCTGATGGGTGTAATTCCAATGGATGCCATGTTGGAGAACTGCAGTAGGCAACTGTAAATGTACTAAAACCTTGACACCTCCCACACCCAAAAAGGCAGCATGTTGTCAAATAGTTACATATCACAGTGAGAGGAAATTAGCTCTGGGAATTTATGCAGCACATGAGACCTTGGATTATCATCACGAGTTGACACTAATGGGTGACAGCTTTAACATCACTTCTGTTTTGTTTCATAGGTATGACTATGGTCAGTTTGCAATAACCAATGACATGACCAAGATTGTCTGTAACCCCAAGATATGACCTGATATGCAGAACTCTATGATTACAGATATCATAAAGCTTTCACAGCAGGGCAAGAAACCTGGATGAATCAGTTAAGCAAGAAATTAGAGTTGAGGTAGAAGTGATATTTCTCTGGGATTTAATACCTGCCAAACGGATAGTGTTGGGAAATGAGCAAAATCTTTGTTTTGCTGTTTGTATTAAGATCTTTATAACTGCCACAAATATATACATCATCTTCAACATGTTTTATTGTTAAAGAACATCTGCAGCCTCATGCAAATATGTTTCAATGACTAGCTATCATATTAACCAGCTGTACAAATTAAATAAATGATTTATCAAGCTAGGTCCCACTCTGGGATTGGATTTGTCTAGTATTACTATCAGTTGGCTTCGCATCAAAGTTTTATGCTGACTCAGCTACTGGTCTACGCGAATAATCTCACTTAAAAACCAGCAAAAGTGTGGCACCTTTACACCTTCAAATAACAAACTTGAGTGTAAATGTTCAAAATTGAGCAAATCTGTTTTTTTCTGACACCTTCTTCTTTCCCTGGACCATGTATCATTGGTACACTTTGGTTTATTCACACCTTATTTTGATGCAATACCTTCTGAAGTGAGGTTAACATCAGCTTCAACAGATATGATGCCTTGATGCTAACAGGAACAAAAGTTCATCCTGATATTATACTGCGCTCCAAATCTGAAGTCAGTTGCTTGGGATCACATTTTACTTTGTTATCTGTGAGAAATGTGATGGAAGGTCACTTCTTTTATGTGAAAGATGCTTTTGTTATTAATGAAATTTTGAGAAGTCCAGTCTTATTTGTGCTTGCGCATTGACCCACAGATCATAGTGGTACTGCCATCTGCTGGACCAATTCTGCATTTAAAGCATGAAGGATAGTTTTGGTTAATTTCTTTGGACAGAATTATGTCACATCTGAACGATATGGGCTATGGTGAGATATAAGGCAGAGTCAGATGAGTTATCTGTCAAGGCCAATATTGCTGCATCTTTTATGCCTTTCACAAGTAATGTGTACTTATCAGACAGCAGTGAGTTACCAGTCAAGGAGGCCTGTGTCATGTTATTTGCCTTGTTGATGGCCTAACTCAATTTATTAATGTTCCCCTTTCTACCTTAGCAAAATTGCCAAACAAGCTAGACATTGAGAGATCTCGACACGGAGACCAGGGTGGGCACTTAGTGGATTCAGCTGGCCACTTGCTCCAGTCTCTATGTTGCATGTAGTGCAGCTCAGGACATGGTCAACAGACACCAGCTGAATACACTCCTCATTCATGGATGCTGGCATCTGGCATGTGCCAACCTTTCACCTTTTTTTGGCATATGTCCAATATTCTTGTCGGCAGCTGAGGAAGCAGAGACTTGCACTGGAGGGTGCATTGCAACTGGCATTGAAAGGCTGATGCAAGGACATTTTATGCACAGGGACAGGCTCATGGTCTGGATCAGACTACATCCCCAGTCTGAAAATGTGTTGCTGGAAAAGCGCAGCAGGTCAGGCAGCATCCAAGGAACAGGAGTTTCGGGCATAAGCCCTTCTTCAGGAATGAGGAAGGTGTGCCCAGCAGGCTAAGATAAAAGGTAGGGAGGAGGGACTTGGGGGAGAGGCGTTGGAAATGCGATAAGTGGAAGGATGTCAAGGTGAGGATGATAGGCCGGAGTGGGGTGGGGGTGGAGAGGTCAGGAAGAAGATTGCAGATTAGGAAGGTGGTGCTGAGTTCGAGGGATTTGACTGAGACAAGGTGGGGGGAGGGG
>NC_057713.1:45070248-45073282 GCF_004010195.1 Chiloscyllium plagiosum
TGCAACCGCAATAAATGCAAAACTTGCGCCCACACCTCCCCCCTTACTTCCCTCCAAGGCCCCAAGGGACACTTCCATATCCACCACAAATTCACCTGCACCTCCACACACATCATCTATTGCATCCGCTGCACCCGATGTGGCCTCCTCTATATTGGGGAGACAGGCCGCCTACTTGCGGAACGTTTCAGAGAACACCTCTGGGACACCCGGACCAACCAACCCAACCCAACCACCGCTCAACACTTCACCTCCCCCTCCCACTCCACCAAGGACATGCAGGTCCTTGGACTCCTCCATCGCCAGACCAGAGCAGCATGACGGTTGGAGGAAGAGCACCTCCTCTTCCGCCTAGGAACCCTCCAACCACAAGGGATGAACTCAGATTTCTCCAGTTTCCTCATTTCCCCTCCCCTCACCTTGTCTCAGTCAAATCCCTCGAACTCAGCACCGCCTTCCTAACCTGCAATCTTCTTCCTGACCTCTCCGCCCCCACCCCACTCCAGCCTATCACCCTCACCTTGACCTCCTTCCACCTATCGCATTTCCAACGCCCCTCCCCCAAGTCCCTCCTCCCTACCTTTTATCTTAGCCTGCTGGGCACACTTTTCTCATTCCTGAAGGCGGGCTCATGCCTGAAACGTTGATTCTCCTGTTCCTTGGATGCTGCCTGACCTGCTGTGCTTTTCCAGCAACACATTTTCAGCTCTGATCTCCAGCATCTGCAGTCCTCACTTTCTCCTCCTACATCTCCAGTCTGTTCACTTGCTCTCTCAGTGCTCATTCCTTAGTGCCTGTCTGCATGCTTGCAGCATTTTTGCCTTGGCATACCATACCTTGGTGTGTCGGCCCTTCAGCCAGAGCCATATTGACAGGCTGTTTAGTGTGAAACACAGACAGATTGTTTGTTATCATTGTCAGTAAGGATCAGTTCAGGAGGAGAAAGGGGATGCGGGGGTACATCTTATTGGACATCTCGCACACCGAGACTTCAATGTAACACCTACAGAATGTTCCAGTTGCAAACATACTGCAAAGAAATGGTCATACTGGAACTGGTGTGGACTAGTCCTGAGTACCGTCAAGAGTTGATGGTTACAGAGTGTTGGTACCGTCAGTCGCGGATACAGTCTGCACCCAGTTCAGGCTTGGCAAGTGCCACTTGTCTGCTTTTGATACTCCTGGTTACAGGATCGGTTCTACTCTATCCCTGTAAAAGCCACACAATCGGGCAGGGAATTGAGTGTCAACACTTGCCTGGTCTTCTGTAACTAGCAAAGCTACAGACCAGTAATGGGAGGCGGGATTACAATGATCAATACATTGTCTTTAAGCCGTTGCTGAGTCAGTGTGCTGAGAGACCATATTCTGTGCTGTCACTTTTCTATGGTTGTCATCGACATGAACAGTCATCAACATCCACACGAACAGTCTTCAAAATCCACATAGACAGTCTTCAACATCCACATGGACAGTCATCAACATCCACACGAACAGTTTTCAACATCCACATGGACAGTCATCAACATCCACATGGACAGTTATCAACATCCACATGGACAGTCATCAACATCCACATGGACAGTTATCAACATCCACATGGACAGTTATCAATATCCACATGGACAGTTATCAACGTCCACATGGACAGTCATCAAGATCCACATGGACCGTCATCAACGTCTACATGGACAGTCATCAAAATTCACATGGACAGTCATCAATATATACATGGACAGTCATCAATATCTACATGGACAGTCATCAATATCCACATGGACAGTCATCAATATCCACATGGACAGTTATCAACATCCACACAGACAATCATCAACATCTACATGGACAGTCATCAAAATTCACATGGACAGTCATCAATATATACATGGACAGTCATCAACATCTACATGGACAGTCATCAATATCTACATGGACAGTCATCAATATATACATGGACAGTCATCAATATCTACATGGACAGTTATCAACATCCACATGGACCGTCATCAAACATCTCTCTGGACAGTCATCAATATCCACATGGACAGTTATCAACATCCACACTGACAGTCATCAACATCTACTTGGACAGTCATCAACATCCACATGGACAGTCATCAAAACCTACATGGACAGTCATCAATATCTAAAGGACAGTAATCAAGAGCCACATGGACAGTTATCAACAGCCACATGGACAATTATCAACTTGCACATTGACAGTCATCAATATCTACATGGAGACTTATCAACATCCACATGGACAGTTACCAACATCCACATGGACAGTTATCAACATCACATGGACAGTTATCAACATCCACATGGACAGTCATCAATATCCACATGGACAGTTATCAACATCCACACGGACAGTTATCAACTTCCACACGGACAGTCATCAACATCTACATGGACAGTCATCAATATCCACATGGACAGTCATCAATATATACATGGACAGTCATCAATATCTACATGGACAGTCATCAATATCCACATGGACAGTCATCAATATCCACATGGACAGTTATCAACATCCACACGGACAGTTATCAACTTCCACACGGACAGTTATCAACATCACATGGACAGTTTTCAACATCCACATGGACAGTCATCAAGATCCACATGGACAGTTATCAACAGCCACATGGACAATTATCAACTTCCACATTGCTGAAAACGTGTTGCTGGAAAAGCACAGCAGGTCAGGCAGCATCCAGGGAACGGGAGAATCGACGTTTCGGGCATAAGCCCTTCTTCAGGAATGAGGAAAGTTTGTCCAGCAGGCTAAGATGAAAGGTAGGGAGGAGGGACTTGGGGGAGGGGTGTCGGAAATGTGATAGGTGGAAAGAGGTCAAGGTGAGGGTGATAAGTCAGATTGGGGTGGTGGCGGAGAGGTCAGGAAGAAGACTGCAGGTTAGGAAGGCGGTGCTGAATTCGATGGATTTGACTGAGACAAGGTGGGGGTAGGGGAAATGAGGAAACTGGTGAAATCTGAGTTCATCCCTTGTGGTTGGAGGGTTCCTAG
>NC_057713.1:45073591-45139838 GCF_004010195.1 Chiloscyllium plagiosum
CGAAGGAGTTGGGAGAATGGGATGGCGTTTTTACAGGGGGCAGGATGGGAGGAGGTGTAGTCCATGTAGCTGTGGGAGTCGGTCGGTTTGTAGTAGATGTCCGTGTTGATTTGGTCGCCTGAGATGGAAATAGAAAGGTCGAGGAAGGGGAGGGAGGAATCTGAGACTGTCCAGGTCTTGAAGAAGGAGGCCATCTGGGTTGTGTGTTTTTGGAACTGGTCCTCCTGGGAGCAGATGGGCGGAGTCGAAGGAATTGGGAGAATGGGATGGTGTTTTTACAGGGGGCAGGATGGGAGGTGGTGTAGTCCAGGTAGCTGTGGGAGTCGGTTGGTTTGTAGTAGATGTCCGTGTTGATTCGGTCGCCTGAGATGGAAATAGAAAGGTCGAGGAAGGGGAGGAAGGAATCTGGGACTGTCCAGGTGAATTTGAGGTCGGGGTGGAAGGTGTTGGTGAAGTGGATGAACTGTTCAACTTCCTCGTGGGAGCACGAGGCGGCGCCGATACAGTCATCGATGTAGTGGAGGAAAAGGTGGGGGTGGGGCCAGTGTAGTTGCGGAAGATGGACTGTTCCACATACCCTACGAAGAGGCAGGCATAGCTGGGGCCCATGCGGGTGCCCATGGCTACTCCTTTCGTTTGGAGGAAGTGGGAGAATTGGAAAGAGAACTTATCACACTCTCAATATAGGTTAGAGGTAGGCAAGAAATCCTGTTTTATACAGCAGGATAGCTTTAAAAATATTTGTAAATTCATAAATAGTGTAAATATAGGAGAAATGTATGAGATATAAGCAACTACAAAGATGGTAAAGACTATGAGAAGAAACATTTGCAAATGATATCAATGCTAAAACAAACATTTTCACAATAGGAAAAAGGTGGCCAAGGTCAATGTGGATTCTTTAAAAACACATGAGGGTGATATTGCGAATGAAAATAAGGAATAGCAGATCTTTTGAATATGTGTTTTGTCGGTTTTCACAGCATACTTGGAAGATAACTACCATTGCAGAAAAATTAAGCATTAAACAAGAAGTGGAAATTACAAATGAATATACCAAATAATAGCAAAGGTAGACCATTCGGCGCCTTCAGCTGTTATTTTTTTTTCTTCTTTTTTTTTTCTTTTTTTTTAGTGCGGTAGTGCTTATTTTATCCCCAGCACCCATGGTGTGTGTGTGCAGGTGTGAGACACAGTGGAAGACACAAAGTGCACCAATCTTTATTCAATTTCCACCACCAGGAAGACAGGAAAACACCCAGGTGGCCAGTGACAAGCACTGCCCTTCACATCAAGGGACAGTGCTGTGTGATCAAAACAGTGAAGGGGAGGGGAGGGACTAAATCAAAATAGAATTGGAGGGAGAAATGATGCACTCCACTCCCTGCAGCGCCCACCTCTCCCTGAACAACTCCAGGGTGTTGGTGGACACCGCGTGCTCCTTCTCCAAGGACACCCAGGCCCTAACGTAACCGCGGAAGAGGGGCAGGCAGTCGGGCCTTCAGCTGTTACTCAGTAAGATCACAGCTGTTTTGAATTCCCCATTCCCAATCCACCTCCTTTGCTTAATAAGAATCTGTCCGCCTTTATCTCAAAAGTGACCCAGTGACTCCACATTCATTACCTTCTGAGACAGAGTTCCAAATTCACACAATTCTCTGGTTGAAAGAATACTCCCCTTATCTCTGTCCTGAAAGAGTGAAACAGACTTTTCAAACAGTATTACCTAGTTCTGGACATATACATAGGAACAGAAGACCTAGAAGCAAGAATAGGCTATTCAGTCCCTCAAGCATGCTCTGGCAAACTTTCTGACCCCCAACACTTTCATGCTCCTTTCCTCCTTGATTTCTTTGTCCACTCTGTCAGCTCTGAGTTTCCACAGGTTCCCACACAACTCTTTCACTGAAGTCTTCATCTGCCAACATTTCTTCCTAAGACCCAGGATTGACACTTAGTTATGTGAATCATTGTGATGCACTGTCCCTACAATGAAGCTAAGTGGCAGTGACCATTGATTAACCACCCCTCCTAATGCTCCTAATGGACTCCTATCTCCCTGAGTGATTGGGGACTGCAGACCAAGATGGAAGCTCGGAAGAGCTAGCAATGAGCTGAGGCCACCAAACACCCACTCTGATTTTCATGTTGCGAATTGTTGCCTTTTAGTTTCTTTCACTGTGCGGGTGAATAGCAAATTATATGTAAATGATGTGAGAATATGTAATAATGAGATGTCAGTGCATGCTAATAGGCCTTGTGCTGCTTACAGTTGAGGTTCTTGTCTTGCTGTTAAAACTTTGGGTGGAAAATCAGACTCTTCTTATTGACATCAAGAATCTCCACCTTCTGATATTGCTAAATATTCTGAACTGACTCAACATTGCTGATATTGTTCAGCAGCTGGGTAGATTCCACCCTGTGGGTCTTTTGGACTGGACATTAGTGTATATATTATGGCCACCTTACTGATTGCAAGATAGACTGGGCTTTCAGAAAGCATTATACCCACTTTAACTAGAGCACTAATATTGTCACAGTGTGGAAGTAAAAATTACACAGGCAATAAACCAACAGTTTGAAAAACATTTGCTAAATTCAAATTTCACGAAAGGCAAATGAGCATATTCATTTACAGAAGTAAAACTCAAACTTGCTGTTAGTCATAAATTGATAACAATTGTAGCTAAAAGAAAATAAATAATATTTTCTGCCGAGGAGGAGACAGGAAAGTTAGACAACGAAGACAGAGAAAGTAATTGCAAAGATTTTGTTTTCAGTGCTTTATTGCAGCTTTGTAGGGTCACGGTAAACCAGAGAAATGCTTCCTTATTCAATGCAGAGCATGAGGAAGGCAGTGTCCTCATATTCTGGCTTCTCATCACTTTTGCACCTGGGAAGGTTTTCATTCTCAGGGCAACAAAGAGGAAATGGCAACAGAAATCCGTTATACGAGGTTTGCTCCACCACAAGGTTCCCTTGAGGTTTGTGGGGCTTCCCCTGAGTCAAGTCAACTTGGTTAGAATGTATGTTTGATATGAACCCAGCATAAGGATGTAAATGAGCTGAGGTGGTACAAAATCAAAACTGCACAAACTTAGGGCATAGTAACACTAAAAATTCAAATGTGAATTCAGTCCCTTGTCTAGAGTCAAAAACAACTAATTATGGTGCTGGTTTCACCTTACCAGAAAATATGAGTTCCATCGATTAGTTTCCTAATTTTGTTATGGTACTGATACTTGTGTCCTTAAAACGTCTAATAAAAAATTTTAAAGTGTCTCATCATTTTAAAGTATTGATGCAAATTCAAAATAGTCCAAAAGTCTCAGTAGTCTCAAACCACGTGCCTTAGTTTCTCCGAGAGCTAAAATAAAAAAGGTTGGCTTAAGCACAAAATTACATAGTTTAGAAATATGGTATATCTGCATCAGCTTTACAATGCCATTTTTATAATATCACTGATAAATTCTTTAACTTCATCACATAGAATTAAATTCTTTAACTTCATCAAATTAAAATCGCACTCGTATTGTTCATTAACAATCAGATCAATTAGCACTCATAACAATACCATCTCCAAGTCTAAACTGACACTTCTATGTTGGGAAATTGAAATGGATGGAGTGTAGCAATAAATAACAATTAATATACTGCCATGTTTATGTAAAAAATAAGTTAAAGTGCTAAACAAGGGGAAATGGTGATCATTGAATAGGAAGTAAGTATTAGGGAACTAAAAGCATAAGTGAAGAAACAGGTCTTAAAACAGATTTTTAAGGCAAGGAGTGAGGAAGTCTATAGTTGTTAAGAAACCTCAAAAGGTTAAGAAACAAATTAGGTGGAGAAGCTGGGGCCCAGGGCTAAGACTTGCTGAAAAAACAACATGGGGTGAAATGGATTGATATCTAGAGTTAATTCCAAGATGTTTTGTTTCCTGTGGTGAGTGTGGATTGGAAAAATGAGGAAAACAATGCATAGTTGCAGATTCACTCGATATTCTATTTAAACATCGTTTCTTCATCAACTGCACAACATTAATCCTTACGTCAATATTTTAAATGGGAGAGTAACAAATGTGCATCAGCATTGATTTAGACAAGGAACAGCAGCATAAAGCACTCTGATTTTTTTTTAAATGAGGTAAACATGCTTCATTTGTCTCCTGAAAATGCTGACATATTTGGGGTGCAAGCACAAAAGCAGGTAAATGTTTCACCCAATTGATCTATCTTCACACATCAGAACAGGTTGTGGATTTTGCAAGGATATTTGCTAGATGTTCCAGGGTTTAGAATGTTTAAAAAGGGAGGGTGGAAAAAGAGGAAGGGGGTGTAGCATTGCTAATCTGAGTGTACCACAGCTACAGAAATGAAGGTTGTTGAGGAAGGTTTGCCTACTGAGTCAGTATGGGTGGAAGTTAGGAAAAGCAAGGGAGCAGCCACCTCATTGGGGGTTTTCTATAGACACTCTAATAGCAGTAGGGAGATCGAAGAACTCATAGGCTGGCAGATTTTGGAAAAATGCAGATGTAGCAGGGTTGTTGTCATGGGTGACTTAACTTTCCCAATATTGACTGGAACCTCCTTAGTGCAGATGGTTTGGATGGAACCGTTTTTGTCAGGTGTGTTCAGGAAGGTTTCCTTAGTCACTATGTAGACAAGCCTGCGAGGGGAGAGGCCATTTTGGATTTGGTGCTCAACAATGAGCCAGGACACGTGTCAGATCTCGCGGTGGGAGAACACTTTGGTGACAGTGACCACAACTGCCTGACATTTACCACAGCCTTGGAGAGGGTAATGAACAGTTACCAAGGGAAGATATTTAATTGGGGTAAAGGAAATTATGATGCTATCAGACAGGAGTTGGGAAGAGTAGATTGGGAGCAATTGTTCCACAGAAAGGGCACAACAGACATGTGGAAACTGTTTAAGGAGCAGTTGTTGCGACTGATGCATAAATTTGTTCCTCTGAGACAGGAAAGAAGGGGTAAGATTAAGGAACCTTGGATGATGAGAACAGAGGAGCTTCTCATCAAAAGGAAGAAGGCAGCTTACGTAAGATGGAGGAAGCAAGGATCTAGCACAGCTTTAGAGGATTACAGGCTTGCTAGAAAGGAGCTTAGAAATGGACTGCGGAGAGCCATGAGGGGGCATGACAAAGGCTTGGCAAGAAGGCTTAGGGAGAACCCAAAGGCATTTTACTCAATCGTTAGGAATAAGAGAATGATCAGTGAGAAGATAGGGCCGGTCAGGGATAGCGGAGAGAACTTGTGCATGGAGTCTGAGCAGATAGGGGAAGCCCTATCTGCTTTGGTTTTCACTAAGGAAAGGGACCTTGCTGTGAATGAGAACTTTGAGGAACAGGGAAACAGGCTTGAACAGATCAAGATTGAGGAAGTTGATGTGCTGGAAATTTTGGCAAACATTAAGATTGATAAGTCCCTCGGGCCAGATCAGATTTGTCCTAGGCCGCTCTGGGAAGCGAGAAAGGAAGATGCTAAGCCACTGGTGAAGACCTTTGCTTCCTCACTCTCCATGGGAGTCGTACCGGAGGATTGGAAGGAGGCGAATGTTGTTGCTCTTTTCAAGAAGGAGATTAGGGAAATCCTTGGCAATTACAAACCAGTCAGTCTCACATCTGTGGTCAGCAAGGTTTTGGAAAGAATTCTGAGGGATAGGATTTATGACTATTTGGAAAAGCATGGCATGATTAAAGGCAGTCAGCATGGCTTTGTGAGGGGCAGGTCATGCCTCACAAATCTTATTGAGTTGTTTGAGGAGGTGACGAGACAGATCGACAGAGGTCGAGCAGTGGATGTGGTGTATTTGGAATTCAGCAAGGCATTTGATAAGGTTCCCCATGGTAGGTTTGTTCATAAACTCAGGAGGTATGGGATACAGGGAGATTTGGCTGTCTGGATTCAGAATTGGCTGGCTGACAGAAGGCAGAGAGTGGTTGTAGACGGAAAGTATTCTGCTTGGAGGTCAGTGGTGAGTGGTGTCCAGCAAGGCTCTGTTCTTGGGCCTCTGCTTTTTGTAGTTTTTCTAAATGACTTGGATGAGGAGGTTGAGGGGTGGGTTAGTAAATATGCAGATGACACAAAGGTTGGAGGTGCCATTTATAGGGCTATTGCAGGCTGCAGCGTGACATAGACAGGATGCAGATCTGGGCTGAGAAATGGCAGATAGGGTTCAACCTGCTTACATGCGAAGTGATGCATTTTGGAAGGTTGAACTCAAATGCTGAATATAGGATTAAAGACAGGATTCTTCGCAGAGTGGAGGAACAGAGGGATCTTGGTGTTCAAGTACATAGATCCCTCAAAGTTGCCAACCAGGTGGATAGGGTTGTTAAGAAAGCATATGGTGTTTTGGCTTTCATTAACAGGGGGATCGAGTTTAAGAGCCGCGAGGTTTTGCTGCAGTTCTACAAGATCCTGTTGAGACCACACTTGGAATATTGTGTCCAGTTCTGGTCGGCCTATTATAGGAAAGATACAGAGGCTTTGGAGAGGGTGCAAAGAAGGTTTACCAGGATGCTGCCTGGACTGGAGGGCTTGCCTTATGGAGAGAGGTTAACTAAGCTCGGACTTTTCTCTCTGGAGAGAAGGAGGAAGAGAGGTGACCCGATCGAAGTATACAAGGTAATAAGAGGCAAGGATAGAGTCAATAGCTAGAGACTTTTCCCCAGGGCAGGATTGACTGGTACGAGAAGTCATAGTTTGAAGATGTTCGGAGGAAGGTATAAAGGAGACATCAGAGGAAGGTTCTTTACGCTGGGAGTTGTGAATGCTTGGAATGCGTTGCCAGTGGTGGTGGCGGAAGCAGAGTCATGAGGGACATTTAAGCGACTGCAGGACATGCACATGGACAACGGTGAATTGAGGGGTGTGTAGGTTAAGTTATTTTGTTTTAGATAAGGAATAAGTCAGTCCCTATGTGAGATAGAGAAAAGTATTTTCTGGTGTTGACTATTGGAATAGGATGCTGTTGGGATTAAAGGGATTAGGTTTTTATTACTTGTTTCAAAATCTTTAAATATGTGCTAAGTGTAATAGTTTGGCTTACTCTATTTTATCCTCATTTCTTTTTCAAAACATACATATTAAATATGATCCGCCAAGCCTGATTTCAGGCTAGGGTCTGACTTGGCCAGTAATAACATCAATATCTTTGAATGCAGTAATGAGACCCTACACAAGTCCCCTGTGGATCCCAGGAATTAGCTAGGTACATGAAAATTCAATAAAGCGCAGCAATTTAATTCTGAGTCCTGGGCACTGTTTTTGTTGATACTGTCACTCCAACATATGCAGGTAATTCAGACAAGGCCACAACACTGGTCCTGTACTGGGCCTGACCTGGCACAACTTACATGTAGCATGCTGCAGTGTAGCGGGGACTTGCCCCTGTTACTGCTGCTGCTATTATTTCAGTTGTGCCTCTGTCCTCTCGTCCCGCCTCTCTTTGAGCCACTCCTGTTCTGCTCAGGAACCCAAAAAGACTAGATAGATGAATCCCAGGGGTGCTCAGCTCTTCCTTTATCATGTGCTGTTCTTGGAGGCACCCCCTCTTGGCTCCCTATCCTTATCATTCCCCTTTAGTCCAGTGGCAATGATCTACTGTTTCTGTTGCTGAGACAACAACCACAACTGGCTACTGTCCCTTGACACCATGCACCCTCAAAAAAGGCAATAGAGCCTTCTCACTATGCTCTTCTCACAGCCTTCTCCCCTCACTTTAACCAATGTGAATGACAAATAAAAGTAACTCAAATATGGCTGCCTTTCACATGTGATCAAAATACCTTGCCTCAGTGTGTCTGCTTTTAATTGATCAGTGACTTGACATCTGTGATCTCAATTAATGTATTCCTAAACACTGCTCTGAACTGCAATCAGCAGCATTTCAATGAGAGTTAATTGCCTGCACAATAAATGCAATTGCTGCCTGCCCCTCTTCCGCGGTTACGTTAGAGCCCGGGTGTCCTTGGAGAAGGAGCACGCGGCGTCGACCAACACCCTGGAGTTGTTCAGGGAGAGGTGGGCGCCGCAGGGAGTGGAGTGCATCATTTCTCCCTCCAACTCTATTTTGATTTAGTCCCTACCCTCCCCTTCACTGTTTTGATCACACAGCACTGCCCTTTGATGTGAAGGGCAGTGTTTGTCACTGGCCACCCGGGTGTTTTCCTATCTTCCTGGTGGTGGAATTTGAATAAAGATTGGTGCACTTTGTGTCTTTCACTGTGTCTCACACCTGCACACACACACCATGGGTGCTGGGGATAAAATAAGCACTACCGCACTTAGGTGGTAGTGTGGGGGTTAAAATAAAAAATAAATGCAATTGCTGCCTGCCCCTCTTCCGCGGTTACGTTAGAGCCTGGGTGTCCTTGGAGAAGGAGCACGCGGCATCGACCAACACCCTGGAGTTGTTCAGGGAGAGGTGGGCGCCGCAGGGAGTGGAGTGCATCATTTCTCCCTCCAACTCTATTTTGATTTAGTCCCTACCCTCCCCTTCACTGTTTCTGATCACACAGCACTGCCCTGTGATGTGAAGGGCAGTGTTTGTCACTGGCCACCCGGGTGTTTTCCTATCTTCCTGGTGGTGGAAATTGAATAAAGATTTGTGCACTTTGTGTCTCTCACTGTGTCTCACACCTGCACACACACACCATGGGTGCTGGGGAAAAATAAGCACTACCGCAGTTACGCGGTAGTGTGGGGGTTTAATAGAAAAAAAAAATAAATGCAATTGCCTCGCCCTGGCGACATATTTTTTCCACCAGGTGCGTAACCTCAACTACGACACGCAGCTCCTCTTCGTCGACCGTGACGGTTTGGAGGTCGCCCTCGGGGGTTAAAATAAATAAACAGGAGTGTCCCCCTCCAACTCTATTTTGATTTAGTCCCTACTCTCCCCTTAAAAAAAAATAGAAAAAAAAAAAAGAAAAAAAAAAGAAAAAAAAATAAATAAAATAAACAGGAGTGCTTGTTTTCCTATCTTCCTGGTGGTGGAAATTGAATAAAGATTTGTGCACTTTGTGTCTTTCACTGTGTCTCACACCTGCACACACACACCATGGGTGCTGGGGAAAAAATAAGCACTACCGCACTTAGGTGGTAGTGTGGGGGTTAAAGGGGAAAAAAAAAAGAAAAAAAAAAAAAAAATTAAACCGCAAGCATAAGGGCAGTGTTTGAAAAAAAAGAAAAAAAAAAAGAAAAAAAAAAAAAATAAATAAACAGGAGTGCTTGTTTTCCTATCTTCCTGGTGGTGGAAATTTAAAAAAAAAAGAAAAAAAAAATAAAAAAAAATAAATGCAATTGCTGCCTGCCCCTCTTCCGCGGTTACGTTAGAGCCCGGGTGTCCTTGGAGAAGGAGCACGCGGCGTCGACCAACACCCTGGAGTGTGTGGGCGTTTGCACTCCCTTTTTGATTTTCTTAAAAACCTCCTCCTCTGCTTTTGGCTGCACTCCAGTCCCACGCTCCTGATCTTTGGGCACCCGGTACGGAGGAAGGAGGGCAGGTCTGAAGACCTCCTCGTGGGTCTGCTCCTGGGCCTGGCCAAACTGGCCATCAACAGGTCAAGGCAGTGGGCCGTGGAGCGGGTCGTTAGGGCCGACTGCCTGCCCCTCTTCCGCGGTTACGTTAGAGCCCGGGTGTCCTTGGAGAAGGAGCACGCGGTGTCCACCAACACCCTGGAGTTGTTCAGGGAGAGGTGGGTGCCGCAGGGAGTGGAGTGCATTATTTCTCCCTCCAACTCTATTTTGATTTAGTCCCTACCCTCCCCTTCACTGTTTTTGATCACACAGCACTGCCCTTTGATGTGAAGGGCAGTATTTGTCACTGGCCACCTGGGTGTTTTCCTATCTTCCTGGTGGTGGAATTGAATAAACATTCGTGCACTTTGTGTCTTTCACTGTGTCTCACACCTGCACACACACATCATGGGTGCTGGCGAAAAAAAAAAAAATAATAATAATAAGCACTACCGCACTTAGGTGGTAGTGTGGAGGTTAATAAAAAAAAATTAGTAGATTCAGTGGAGTGCATCATTTCTCCAAAAAGAGAAAAAAATAAAAATAAAATAAATAAATGCAATTGCCTTAGTTCCACCTCATCATTGTGGCTGTACAGCCTCGGTAATTTCCTTCTAATGGTAGAATGTGAAATGATGCCATGCTGTCAGGTCATGCTCCAATGTGTCTTCATTCTAGCGTTCTTCCTGTCTGACAACCCAGACTGAGGGCCATATTGAATCCAGAGAAAGTGAGGACTGTGGATGCTGGAGATCAGAGTCACAAGGTGTGGTGTTGGAAAAGCACAGCCGGTCAGGCAGCATCTGAGGAGCAGGAGATCGCTGTTTCAAGCATAAGCTCTTCATCAGAATTCCTAATGAAGGGCTTATGCTCAAAATGTCGACTCTCCTGCTCCTCAGATGCTGCCTGACTGGCTGTGCTTCTCCAGCACCACACTCATATTGAATTCTGCCTACCATGGTGGTTTGGAGATTCTGAGTTTCTTTTCAACTGAAGTCAGGTACGGACAGTAAAACCAGCTGCATGTTTGCTATTGTCCATTTTGTATTCATCCAAGACACATTTTATCTGTCTTTAGTCTTGGTAAGAATTAAGAAAATGTTAAATTGCTTGAACTTCCAGATATTTACCACCCCACACGCCTCAGTCAGTTCTGTTTTTAAATGATACCAACTAATTATCAATTTTGACTTTATTTCCTTTTACGCCTTGTTATCCAAAGTATTTGAAATGCTTCATATCTGCCAAGGAGCTCTACTTAACCCTGAGATCACATTTCAGGCTCTTCCTCCTTTGATTGCTGCTTAGCAACAAGCATGGCCTAAAGTAAAATGCAACAATTTATTTCTGAGAGCCTCCTACAGTGTATAATCCTGCAAAACGTTTCCCCTTGATTTGCTCTGTCAAACTCAAAACTACTTTCCACCGAGGTTTCTTTTCATTAAGGTCTGCTAATCCGGTTTTGAATGACAAAGATTATCAGAGGAGAGCTCACAGATGGATTATCTGTTCTTCACAGTCCACCAATCAAAATGTGTATTTTTGATCACGCTGAATGAAAAGTAGGTAGAACATTAGATTGGACATCACTGAATGTGCTCCAATGCACCTGTTTGCCTGCTGGAAACCATCAGAAACTACCCCTTTTATTAATCCCACCCAATTCTAAGCATGTTGATGAATAACAACTACTTCTATTTATACAGCAGCTTTTCCACAATCAAATATGCCAAGGTTCAATACAAGAGCATTATAAAATTAGACAACAGGCCAATAGGGCCATGAGTTCATTGGGAGAAAGTGAGGACTGCAGATGCTGGAGATCAGAGCTGAAAAATGTGTTGCTGAAAAAGCGCAGCAGGTCAGGGGGGAATCGACATTTCCGCCTAGGAACCCTCCAACCACAAGGGATGAATGCAGATTTCTCGAGCTTCCTCATTTCCCCATCCCCCACCTTATCTCAGTCCCAACCCTCGGACTCAGCACCGCCTTCTTGACCTGCAATCTTCTTCCAGACCTCTCCGCCCCCGCCTCCTCTCCAGCCTATCACCCTCACCTTAACCTCCTTCCACCTATCGCATTCCCAACCCCCCTCCTCCCTACCTTTTATCTGAGCCTGCTTGGCACACCTTCCTTATTCCTGAAGAAGGGCTTATGCCCGAAAGGTCGATTCCCCTGCTCCTTGGATGCTGCCTGACCTGCTGCGCTTTTCCAGCAACACATTTTTCAGCCATGAGTTCATTGGCAAAGGTCTGGTCAAAGAGCAAGGTTTTTATAAAGGGTTCTAAAGGATACCACATGTGAAAACATTCAGTTTTATACAATTTATATATATCAATCAGTGGATTTCTTAGCAAGAGTTTAGGATTTAGGGTGAGAGGGGAAAGATTTAAAAAGGACCTAAGGGACAACCTTTTCACGCAGAGGGTGGTGCGTGTATGGAATGAGCTGCCAGAGGAAGTGGTGGAGGCTGGTACAATTAACATTTAAAAGGCATCTGGCTGGGTATATGAATAAGGAAGGGTTTAGAGGGATATGGGCCAAGTGCTGGCAAATGGGACTAGATTAATTTAGGATAACTGGTCGGCATGGACGAGTTGGACTGAATGGTCAGGTAGTGTTAAGGAAGGACTGCAGAATGACCTGGACAGGCTAGGACAGTGGGCAAAGATGTGGCAGATGGAATACAAAAAAGAGAAGTGTGAGGTTATACATTTTATTAGGAAGAACAGAGACATAGACTATCTTCTAAATGAGGAAAATCAGAATTGCAAAGGGACTTGGGAGACTTAGTTCAGGATTCTTTTAACGATAACATGGAAATTCAGTTGGTGGTTAGGAAAACAAATGCAATGTCAGTATTCACAGCAAGAAGACAAGAATACCAGAGCAAAGATGTACCTCTGATGCTTTGTAAAGCTCTGGTCAGACCGCATTTGGAATACTGAGGGCTTTTTTAGGCCCCGTATCCAAGGAAGTTGGAGGCGGTCTAGAGGAGGTTTATAAAAATAATCCTGGGAATGAAGGGCTTGTCAAATGAAGAATGATTTTGGACTCTGGGTTTGTATTTGATCGAACTTAGAAGAATGAGCAGGATCTGATTTAAACTTACAGGATTCAAGGAGGCCTGGAACAGGTAGACGTGGAGAAGATGTTTCCCCTAATAGGAGAGACTAGGACCTGAGGATATAGCCTCAGGGTGAAGGGACGACTCTTTAGAACTGAAATGAGGAGGAATATCTTCAGCCAGCGGGTAGTTAATCTGGAGAACTTATTGCCGCAGAGGGTTGTGGAGGTCAAGAATTTGAGTGTCTTTAAGACTGAGATGGATAGGTTCTTGGTTAGTAGGGGGATGCATAAGGGCTGAAGAAGGGCTTATGCCCGAAACGTCGATTCTCCTGTTCCCTGGATGCTGCCTGACCTGCTGCGCTTTTCCAGCAACACATTTCCAGCTCTGATCTCCAGCATCTGCAGACCTCACTTTCTCCCCAGTAAGGGGATGCAGGATTACGAGGCAAAGGCAGGAGAATGGGGTAGAGAATCATATCAGATTGAGTGGTGGAGAAGACTTAATGGGTTGAATGGCCTAATTCTATCTATGTATCTTATTGTCTTATGGTGTCATGGTCTACAGTTGATTGTCTGAGGCTTAATAAGTTTCAGAGGATAGTTATGCAGCCATTCACTTGTGACCACAAATCTGCCAAAATCACAAACACTTTGCCAAATGATTATAAAACACAATAATTTTGTACTAAGTAAAGTCCTGGAGAGGGAAATAATTAACCTTATCAGAATACAGCATGTTAGAATAAGTGAACATAAAAATCGCCATGCAAACTTATGGGGAGAATTCTCACATCTATTGGATGTTTGATGTGATACGTGTAAATATATTTTTTAAAATGTGAGAAGTTGTGAGACTTGATTTGCAATGTGTGGGAAGTTGGCCACAGGACAGGCGATAGCCTACTGGTGTTCTTGTAAGGTTATTAATCCAAGTAATGTTCTGGGGACCTAGGTTTGATTCCCACCATGGCAGATGATAGAATTTGAATCCAATAAAAATCTGGAATTAGAGTCTAATGGTGACCATTAAAACCCCATCTTATTCACTAATGTCCTTTAGAGAAAAGAAACTGCTGTCCTTACCTGGTCTGAATCCTGACCCACAGCAATATGGTTGACTCTTAACTTCCCTCTGGGATGGGTAATAAATGCTGGCCTACCCAGTGATGGCCATACCTGTGAATGATAAAAAAATTATAAAATGATAGGAAATACTTTCCTATCCTCTGATACAGTCAAAATATGTCAGGCAGTATTTAAAACTTCTGAAAATTCTGCAAAGTCAGTACAAGAGGTCTTACCTCCTTCACATGTCATATGAAATTCAATAGTGTAAATTGTATCTATTTTTATTAAATTGTGTGACAGTAGTGCTGTGATTCGAGAAGGTCAGTGACTATTAAATAAATGGTTACCAATGGTTGCTTAAGACAATTGGGAAGTTATCAAGGGAAGGAAAATTGTAAAAGTAGAAAAGCCTTCAGATGCTTATAGTAGGTTATCCATTGGTTAAACTTTACAATATTGAAAGGTTAGTTCAATTTGATATCCAGAGCTGGGATGGGGATTGTGTGAAATGTCCACTTTGCTTTCATTTGCTTTTTCAAATTAATGAGCTCCTAAAGCAGCTCATTGTGTTTAAGTGGTCGTAAGCTTTTGAGACTTCCTAATAATATTGCTAATAGAAGACGTGTGAGTTCTGTTTATAATGACACTGAATGAGTGGGGTACAAGAGTTGAAGTAATTCAAGTGAGTTCATGGGGTTGAACAGAGAAAGCAGATAGGGATGAATGGGTGATAGGAGAGATATGGATGAGAGGCATGAACAGAGTAGGAGGATAAGATTTGGGAGGCTTTACACTGATCTGCAAAGTGCCTATGGATGGAGGTGGGTCTTTCTGCATTAACAATTCCAGTCCTTCCTTATGCGACTAGTTGAAAATCCCATTGCCAGGACCCAAAGGAGGCATTTGAGGTCTGAAAATTCCAACTCCTGATTCCCACCACCATGAGGAAAATTTGGCTTGAGACCTAAAGCATTTGTTGAAAAAAAGCAATGTTACCTTTCCTTGAGTTTTTCTTCTATCAGCATTTAAACCTTTGACACCAGGAAATATGTAGCTTCAGACTCTGCTGATAACCAAGAGAGATGACAAACATCTATTTTTGGTTATTGTTCTTCCAACCTTGTGATATGAGAAAAGAGAATTTGTACATTCACACATGGAGTATTTGCCTCAAATGGTGACAAGTTTTTTTTAATCAAAACTGTTTGTTATTCAATGCAAATTTACAATGATCCCCCAGGATCCTAAATTGCACAGAAAGAATTTTTCCTGTTTGATTGTCAGAACGTTTATCAAGAATAATGCGATGGATTGTTTATATCAATGCTGCTTTGTAAATGTTGATTTCCTGTAATGAAAATTGACCTTGCTAATTTATAATTTATAGTGATGAAGAGAACACACCTAATTCTTATATTCAAACTGATAAATATTCGATATTTATTATTCATTATATGTGGAGGGTGATGCATGAAAAAATAAAATGCTGGATATTTATGCTTGTTTAGACATTGGATATGGAGATCATAATTCACCTGTACTGGACTCAAATCAAGTGGACAACATGCAAATTTGGTGCTTTCATCTGATCTGCATGATTGTAAGAAATGATAGGATTAGATTCCCTACAATGTGGAAACAGGCCCTTCGGCCCAACCAGTCCACACTGACCCTCTGACGAGTAGCCCACCCAGACCCATTTACGTCTGACTAATACACCTAACACTATGGGCAATTTAACATGGCCAATTCACCTGACCTGCACAGCTTTGGACTGTAGGAGGAAACCGGAGCATCCGGAGGAAACCCACACAAACAAGGGGAGAATGTGCAAACTCCACATAGACAGACGCCTGAGGGTGGAATTGAACACAGAACCCTATTGCTGTGAGGCAGCAGTGCTAACCACTGAGCCACCGTGCCACCCCCAATGGTGAAACAGGGCTCACTCTTTTTTGCCTTTGCAGTTCCAGCTGTCTCTGTGCTCAGCAAGGGGGTGAGCAGTGTTGTCTAAGGTACTATGTGCTGCAACAGCTTGCTCTTCTTAAAGGAGTTTGTTCTTATAGGGAAACTCCATTGAATAACATTGTAATAATGGAACATTGCCCAGAAAGAGAGTCCTTGGATGACGATACAACACTGGTAGCATTAATGGTGGGGGTGCACAGGATGAGAGACCCCCTGATTCCACAGGGGCCAAGAGACTCTCAAGAATTCTCCTCCTGAGAAAGGAGTGGGAGCTAACAATTTGGTGGTGAATTTCAATGGGAAATCTGGACTCAAGAACCTGACAGTAGGAATTCAAAGGTATGGATAGGACAAGATGATCCCAAGCAATGTTCCCTCTAATATTCTTATCAGCTATGGGTACCTTAGAACCTGATGTGTGGCAGCAACTTCCAGAACCAGAAGCCAATGCTGCATTCGCTGTACTGAGGCTGCACGTGGAATCTTGGAGCAACTGTGTATTTGCACAGCCATGTGGTGTAGTGACAATATAAGATACAGTTGGGTCAAGAAACTTCCAACTGACTATACCATACATGCTGCTCAATACACTATACTCCTATCACTCACCCATCAACATTCTCTGAGACTTAGATTTCCTGCACATCACCCAGATACACCTTCTCGGCCTCACACATCTACCAATGATGCCAGTCTCTTAGCCATTTCTCACTGCTTCCACTGTGCCAGCTATGGAAGAGACATCACCCAAGCACAATGCTGCAAAATCATTCACATTCTGCCTTTGCTCTTGTTGTAGAACAGAAGGGAGCAGAACCAATAGAGGACATGGATATGCATCTGCTGATGGCCCAATGATAGAGATGCCACTCTCAGTTTCATGGGATGGAGTGGCTCAGCCAGTGCCACCTACCACTGGCAAAGACAGTTGATGGGATGCTCCTGCCACATCTCCTTCCCTATCTTTCCAGTTCAATCTTTGGCAAAAGTAGCAAGCTGGAGATTGTGTGACCATTTAGTTCACCCAACTCCACCCCAATACATCCCTGCCTTTAACAATCTCCCTTCTGATTTCCTATCTTCACATTGAAGTCCACAAGTGCTCTCATGAAATTGGCTGCCACTTCAAGGCTGGAACGGATGGTGCTCATGACACTTTGCAAAACCATGTGTCACATTGGAGATAGACTCCTCCATTCCCTTGACAATGACAACAATCTCTTTGTTGGACTTGCCAAGTGACTGAGCTTTGCAATGTGTATTCCAATGAACATTTGACTGCTGTTCACTGATGTTCTTATCTGAGTCCTCTGCAGCAGAATTCCTATATCACCTCTCTCTAGGTTGCATCCTTTTGTCTTGCTTAGTAATTCATCAAGTGCTGGTCCCACCTCTATACAACCTTTTCAGTGTATGCAAAGTGTCTGAGCTGGTTACCATAATTGCTAGATCTACAATTGGAGCTTCCTTAAATAGAACAAAACACTGGGATGCCAGAGATCGGAAACAAAAACAGAAATTGCTGTAGAAACTCAGCGGCTTGGGCAGCATTTGTAGGATGAAAGCAGGATTAATGTTTCACATCCCCTACTTTCTTCCCAAAGATGCTGCCAGAACTGCTGAGTTTCTCCAGCAATTTCTATTTTTGTTTCGAAGCTTCATTTTGTGTGTTAGTCTGTCTTTTCCTCCTTGTGCTGCTGTGGCTGAGCAAATAACTGTTCTCATATGTCGAAAAGCAGGAAGTCAGAAAGGGAAGAGTGGTTTGAGGGCAGGGGGAGTAGGTTTGCTGTGGTGTTGCTAGATAGCCAGAAAAGATTTACCGGGATATTATCAGGAATGGAGGATTTGAGTTATGAGGAGAGGTTGGATAGGCTGGGAGTTTCTTCACTGGAGTGTAGAAGGATGAGGGGTGACCTTATAGAGGTTTATAAACTCCTGAGGGGCATAAATGGAGACTGAGACCTTTATACCATCAAGTCACATGCTGTGATACGGTGATGACATCATGAGTGTGTCCCTTAAATGCATACCATAAATCTGCTGTAGTACGCCATACAGCATACCCCAAGAAAAGAAATCCCACATAGATACATATCGTTTAATCTAGGCAGATGTGTCACAACAGATGTAAAACAGATGTAAAATTGTACACTTGAAAAATAAGAGCTAACAGGATGAATAATTCAATTTCAATATATTATTTTTAACAACTAGTTCAGGACTACTGATCATATACCCACCTGAAGAGAAATATTTTATTCTCACTTGCTGCTGGTTGATAACCTGACTGTCTTGCCACTGGTTGCAGTCGCTCAGCATCATCTCACACTCATCAACAGTGGCATGTTCTTCCTCACTCTTTATATGGATGATTAGCATATCATGCGTTGGTTTGAGCTGGCTTCTGTTCTTTAGCAATGTAGCACCATGACCAATAATGACATCATACAAACTGGGATGATTGCATATCTTAGACACTGTATCCAAGTATTTATGACTAGATTTCTGACTTGTACTCTCTGTCCAGTGTGAAATTATCATAGTTCTTCTACCTGTGCACTGGAATTGCATATTTCATTCTCTTCTGTCTTTGAAGAGGAAAGTCCTGACATCTCACTATTGCGGGTGTGATTTGAATCTTATGAATGATTACAATATTGAATTCTGTACAAACTAGTAGTTCAGCCACAACTGTGATTCCTGAAGAAGGGCATGTGCCCGAAACGTCGAATCTTCTGTTCCCTAGATGCTGCCTGACCTGCTGTGCTGTTCCAGCAATAAAGTTTCAGCTTTGATCTCCAGCGTCTGCAGACCTCACTTTCTCCTCCAGCCACAACTGTGCCATTGGTACCTACCAGGTAGAATATTTTGGGAATCCAAGCTGAACTTGATATTGGCACTTCAGTACAGTTGTGCCACTGCATAGAATTAGTGATCCATTGTATGCTGTGAGACAGTCTTTAGTAGGTTGTCATGCGTTTTAGGATGCATAGAGGTATAAGGCATAGAGGTTGACACTAGTCAATGTGTCAATTTTAGCTTTCATTTTCTGTTCACTTACATCTGGGAACTATTGATCTTGATGGTCTTCTACTCATCCTATACCACTGACGTGCTGTGAGGTTGACAAATTCCAGATACTGCTTTTTAGTTTTTGGCTATTGATTTCATTGTTATGTTTAGGTAGGTTGGACAAATTTGAGTGCTGATAGCATTGTAGTGTTGGCCACCTGGATCTTGTTTTGGATCAAGCTTGAATTTTTGCAAAAAAGCACTCTGTCTGTGTGCATAATGTCCTTTTGTGCTTCCCAGATATGGGGAAATGTTGGGCAATTTCTGGATAGATTTGAAAAACTGCATCTGTAACAGATCTTGCTGGTTTGATGCACCTTTCTGACTGTAGCAATCATATTGTCTACAACTAAAGTTGTAGACAATATGGGCGGCACGGTGGCACAGTGGTTAGCACTGCTGCCTCGCAGCGCCAGAGACCCGGGTTCGATTCCCGCCTCAGGCGACTGACTGTGTGGAGTTTGCACATTCTCCCCGTGTCTGCGTGGGTTTCCTCCGGGTGCTCCGGTTTCCTCCGACACTCCAAAGATGTGCAAGTCAGGTGAATTGGCCATGCTAAATTGCCTGTAGTGTTAGGTAAAGGGGTAAATGTAGGGGTATGGGTGGGTTACGCTTCGGCGGGTCAGTGTGGACTTGTTGGGCCGAAGGGCCTGTTTCCACACTGTAAGTAATCTAATCTAATCTAATCAAAAGTATGCAATTATTATTACTGTTAATGATATTGCTCTTTTACGTTTTCAGAGAATCTTCCTGGAAAGCTTTGATATGAGTAGAAGTGATTATCAATTCAAGTCACCTTTCTGTGAGATACTCTTCAGAGAAACCAAACTCATGTCCTTTTGTGTGGTGTCCAGCAATTGAGTTGTCAATACACTCATAAGGATCTTGTCTGTACAATGTGAGTTTGATTCTGTTAATTCAAAGTTGATTCATACCTTGAGCTTTTCCTCAAGCATACCCCAGATCTTCTCTTGATTTTTTTTTTAATCATCCACAGAAAGACCGGGTATGTTTATTTGTTGATGCTCTTCCTTGCTGATAGAAAATAATATTTTACAAGCTCTATTCTCAAAATCATCTGTGTTTGATTTGCAAATAAAGCTGCACATTTTGCTTAACTAGCTCTAATTCAGTGGATGTGTCACTTGTAAATAGCTGCTTTCCTCTTTTTATGTTGAGGGTCTTGTGGTTTTTATTGAAATAGAGTGCAGGGTTACTTTGCTTATTACTTTTAAAGGACTTGCTGTCCTTCCTTTTTATTTTCTTCCTTTTGCCTGTATTTTATTTTATTTTTCACATTTCTATGTGTCTGTGTCTGTAAAAGATAAAGGCTTGTTGTAGAAGGTTTCAACCACTAGATGGAGTTTATACCAAATAAGGAGTGATACCAACTCTGGTACAGAATTGAGGAGACGCAATGATGGAAGCAACTGTCTAGTGCACACAGTCAAGTTACTCTAGATTAGAAAATCACTTTTTGGTGCTTAAAACGCAACTTTTTAAAAAAAGGGGTGGGGACTGTGGAGTTTAAACAGCAATCTTTGACTCCTAACATTAGTTTTAAGGCTTTTAGCTACTGTATTTTAACATTTATATTAAGAAGAAGGCTGAAACTTCATTTTGTTAAAAAACATTTTGTAAAGGGGTTAGAAGGTGTCTAAGGTTTGAACTTAAAGTAGAAAGAAGATATGTCTTCCTGCTGGCTATTTAGGTTGGAGATCTGTACTCACTTATGGTGATCAGTCATCTGAGATCTTTATGAGATGTCTGCTCTTCAGTGAAGTTTCTTTTATAAGCAGTTACTAGTGCTTGTTTATTGCTTCACTGCCACCAAAATATGATGGGGCCTGATATACATTCGTTCTGCGACTATCCTGTGCATAAGGATGAGACATAGATTGTGCAGATATGAAGAATGCAACAAACTTTAATTGTAGCACATGTTATATATGTATGGACGATATAATCAGAGGCACTTTCAAATCTGTGCTCATGCTAAGCATCTGTACTATAGCACACTTCTAGCAGCATGCAGGGAGAGAACAGACTCAGTACGGTGATGATGATTAGCTCACATTCCAATGATACAGTGATATCAACATCCCTCTTTTAAGGTATAACGCAAATCTGCTGCAAGACACAACACAACGTTCCCTATTTGTGGTCTTATGATGGCCTGAAGGTGACTGATGAAGCAGTTGAGGGTGATTTGAAATAACCCTGGAAGCTTTCAATGATACCATGGGGCTGAGATCCTTGGTCTCCAAAAACCATGGATATTTTCCTTTGCGCTAAGAAGACTTCATTCACTGGATCATTTTCTCTGCAATTCTGTCTATGGCAGATAGCTTGACTCCCCTCTCATCTGAAGTACTTTTATTCTAGATTACAGGAATAGTGCCAGAAGACTGGAGGACAACAAATGTTGTTCCCTTGTTCAACAAGGGGATTAGAGACAACCCTGAATTATCAATCAGTGAGCCTTCCTTTGGTTGTGGGTAAAGTGTTGGAAAGGGTTATAAAAGATAGGATTTATAATCATCTAGAAAGGAATAAATTGATTAGGGATAGTCAACATGGTTTTGTGAGGGGTAGGTCGTGCCTCACAAACCTTATTGAGTTCTTTGTGTACAGTTCTGGTCACCGCATTATAAGAAGGATGTGGAAGCTTTGCAAAGGGAGCAGAGGAGATTTACTAGGATGTTGCCTGGTCTGGAGGGAAGGTCTTATGAGGAAAGGCTGGGGGGCTTGAGGCTGTTTTTGTTAAAGAGAAGATTGAAAGGTGACTTAATTGAGACATATAAGATAATCAGCAGGTTAGATAGGGTGGACAGTGAGAGTCGTTTTCCTCGGATGGCGATGGATAGCATGAGGGGACATAGGTTTAAATTGGGGGGTGATAGATGTAGGACGGATGTCAGAGGTAGTTTCTTTACTCAGACAGTAATAGGGGTGTGGCATGCACTACCTGCAACAGTAGTACACTTGCCAACTGTAAGGGCATTTAAATGGTCATTGGGTAGGCATATGGATGAAAATGAATAGTGTAGGTTAGATGGACTTCAGATTGGTTTCACAGGTTGGCGCAGCATCGGGGGCCGAAGGGCCTGAACTGCACTGTAATGTTCTATGTTCAATGTTCTATTCATGTTGGGCCCAGGGTTGTAATGAGGTCAGGAGCTGGATTATCCTGATAGAACTCAATCTGATCAACTGAGCAGGTTATTTCAATGTGTATGATACTTCATAGCACTTTGACGACAATTTGCTAATCACTGAGTAGACTGATGACCAGGAATTGGTAGGACTGGATGTTGTATATGGGTGTGAGTGGGTTAATATTGAGAACTGTCATAAACACTGCCCACTATGATGATGTTATATGGACTTATGTGCAGAACAACTTAAGACCTCAGGAGTAAGACCTAATATCTACATCATTCTCAAAATCTATATAACAACACTGACCATATCAATGTAACCTGTAACTTGTAGCTAATGCAATAATCTACTTTTTCAATATAAAAACCTCTTCTAGTTAGACCAATAAGTGCTTTTTGTTCAATAGACAAAGCGGAGCCTATAGATTTTTACACTTAAACAGAATAGCAACAAACCTTGAGAGGTGAAGACTTGGTTTAAACTACACAGCCAACAACAGATTTATTGGTAACACATTTTTACACCCTCCTCAGTCATTGCTGGCCTAATAATTCAGAAGATCATCTCCTCCAAGGGGCTTAGGAGGTACAGACATGCCTGTCCCTTGTCAAATCTTCCTGCTATATTTCATTTTGTTATTTCAGACAGGGAGGAGTGGATTGTATGTTCGACAGTGAAGAATTGTCAGTACGTACAGTGTATATGTGTGTTTAGACTACTTATCAAGTAGTTCACCTCAATCAATTTCTTCTCAGTTTGATGTATCCACTACACCTTGTTTTTAAAAGCTCACCTGTTACTGGAAGTAACACCAATCCCTACTCCCCAGCTGAAAAATTATGAATTGCGATTTCTTATCGTCTTCCTGTTTCAGTGTATGCTGTCATGCTTTTAAATGCTGACTCGCCGATTCTCCAGCTCTATTTAATTGTGCTCTGAAATTTGACACATAGTCCAAATGGGCAATCTCTGAATTCTGACTTATTACTTTCTCCTTAATCAATTTTAATGGTCCTCTTACTTCATGCCCCAAAATTAATTCAAATGGACTGAATTTGGTTGATTCATTGATGCATCTCTGATCACAAAAAGTACAATGGAACTCCCTTATCCCAATCATCTGGATAATCCTGACCATAAGCACTCAACATGGTCTTCAGTATTTGACGCCATCTCTCTGGTGCTCTCTGTGATTCCAGATGGTACGCAGTAGATTTGTATTGCTTTATTTCCAAGTGAACCACAACCTCCTTGAATAGTTTGGATGTGAAGTTTGATCCTTGATCTGACTGGATCTCTATTGCTAGTCTGTATCTAGTAAAAACTTTAAGTAATTCTTCTATAACCCTTTTAACTGTGATGTTGCGTAATGGGATTGCCTCTGGAAATCTCGTCAAGACATCCATTATTGTTAATAATACTTATTTCCACATTTTGTTTGAGGTAAGGGACCTTCGCAATCAATCAAGACTCTTGTGAAAGGTTGCTCAAATGCTGGAATATTAAAGGTGCAAGTTTTATTACTACCTGTGGTTTTCCCATTAACTGACATGTATGACATGTCTGGCAAAATTCAGCAGCATCTTAGTGGAGTCCAGGCCAGTAAAAATGTCTTTGTATTTTAGCCTGTGTTTTCCTCACCCCTAAATGACCATCAAGTGGTAGTTCATGTGCCACTCACAGCACCTCCTTTCTTTACCCTATTGGCAAAACAATTTGATGAATCTCTGCCTATTTCCCATCTGCTTGAATGCGTGATGGTCTCCATTTCCTCATTAAGGCATCATTTGTTAAGTGATAACACACAGGAATGCATTCACTTTCTTTCTTAGTAAATGCCTGTTGATATAACTGTTCTACCTCCTCATCTTTCGTTGTAAATCAGTCAGCTTTGCAGAGCTAAAAAAACTGGCAAGTTTATCTATTTGCTCCTTCTCTGTTCCACTTATCTGATCAAAGAAAGTTTTAGATAACTCTATGTCGCTTCCTTATCTGGGCCTTTTGATCTCTGCTGCATCAACCTGTGTCTCTGTGATCTTGTGATCACACCATCCTGGATAAACATTCTCCATGTCTTCATTTATCTGCGTCTCCACTGGCATTTCAACCAGAGTAGGCAGCATGCCTACCGGTGAATCAGCTATATCATTTGCAAGGATAAATTGTATTCCTGGAACTGAGAGTTTGTCCAGTACTCCAACCACAAATTCTCCACTCTTCTCTGGACTCTCCAGCCTCACTTTACATAATTGAGCACTTTTTGTTTCACCATGAATTCCTGTTACCAGTACCTTTTCTGGCAATAGTCTCTCAAGGGTACATATCTCCTCATCCTTCAGCATCACAGACTGAGAGGATCCTGTGTCACTTAATATTATAACCTCTATACCTATTACTCCTGGCTTATGAGAATAAACTTTACCCTTGCATATATAGCTTTTAAGCAGATCTAGCACTTCCTTCTTAATCAACCTCTGATCATCTTGTACACTCTGAGGCAGTTGTCTAACTTCCCTTATGCTTTTTTGTTACTAGTCCAACAAAACTCCCAGGCTTGTCTGGTTTTCCTACATCTGGTTTTCTCCTAGCCCACCAAAACTGTATTTTTTGTGGCCCACTTTATTACAATGAAAACACCAGAGCCTTTTAACTTCTTCGTCCCTCTCAGGGTTTCTTTTTTACCCTGTGGTAAGTTATCCTTATGATCTTCACTGAGATATATCTTTCCCTTTCCACGTGAGGATTTCTTTTTGCCCCAATTTCTATCCCTCATGGACTGAAATCAATTCTGGAAGCCAAACCGTGTTTTATGGACCAGCTCATAATCGTCAGTCACTTCAGCTGCTAACCATACCGTTTTAACTCTCTGCTCTTCCACATGGATTTGCACTACTTCAGGCAGTGAATTTTTGAATTCCTCCAAAATAATTACCTCTCCAAGGGCATCCTAGGTTTGCTCGATTTTTAAAGTTCTTATCCATCTATCGAAATTACTCTGTTTGATCCTTTGAAACTCAATATAGGTTTGACTAGGGTCCCTCCTTAGATTGCTGAAGTGTTGTCTATAGGCTTCTGGTACAAGCTCATATGCACTTAAAATGGCTTTTTCACCTCCTCATACTCCCCAGATACCTCCTCTGATAGGGATGAGAATACCTCACCAACCCTAGCTATAAGTTTGTTTGGATCAACAAAATCCACATTGCCACTAACTACTGCATTTGTTTAGCCACCTTTTCAAATAAGATAAAAAAGGCTTCGACATCCTTCTCATCAAATTTAGGCAATGCTTGAACATACTGAAACAGTTTCTCACTGGGCTACCAGAGGGTTGCTCCTCCTCACTCAGCCTACCCTCAGCCTTTATCTCTAGCCTTTTAAGCTGACTTTCCTTTTTAAGTATCAGTTTTTGAAGTTCAAAAGCTCTCTTTTTCTTTCTCTGCTCTCTCTTTTACCCTCTCTTCTGCTGCTCTCTCTTTTCCCTCTCTTCTGCTTTTAATCGTAACTCAAATTGTTTCATTTCTGCTGCCCTTTCCTTATCTCTCACCTCTAACTCAAGCTGCTTCATTTGCAATTGAATTCTTGCCATCTCTATAGATTCTGACGGTGTCTCCGGCAAGTTTAAATGCTGAGCTACTGCTGTAATTATCTCTCCTTTCCTCACAGAAGCAAACAGTTCCAATTCCAGCTTCTCTGCTAATTCTTGCAACTTGGTCTTATTCACCTTTTGTAAAACCTCCAAAGTCACCGCACCTATATCCAGAAAACGTTTGGCGACTGAAAGAGCCATTACTATTCCAAGCTTTGTCTACCCAATCAAACCAACACCCGAAACAAAGACACTAGTCCCTACCACTCGCTGTTTAAAATCCCGCAAAGAGCCCTCAATCTTTTATGGACTTGGCCAGACCACTCAAAACATAATCGTAACTCAAACTGTTTCATTTCTGCTGCCCTTTCCTTATCTCTCACCTCTAACTCAAGCTGTTTAATTTGCAATTGAATTCTTGCCATCTCTATAGATTCTGACGGGTTCTCCGGCAAGTTTAAATGCTGAGCTACTGCTGTAATTATCTCTCCTTTCCTCACAGAAGCAAACAGTTCCAATTCCAGCTTCTCTGCTAATTCTTGCAACTTGGTCTTATTCACCTTTTGTAAAACCTCCAAAGTCACCGCACCTATATCCAGAAAACGTTTGGCGACTGAAAGAGCCATTACTATTCCAAGCTTTGTCTACCCAATCAAACCAACACCCGAAACAAAGACACTAGTCCCTACCACTCGCTGTTTAAAATCCCGCAAAGAGCCCTCAATCTTTTATGGACTTGGCCAGACCACTCAAAACATTCTTAAACAGGCAGCCCCAGACCATAACTTTGCAATTTGTTTTAGTAAGTGTACAATGAAAATTACCTGGAGTAAGCTAGCTAGGTTGACTACTGCATTTTAAAACAGACAAAAAACTTATTCACAAAAATACACAATGAAACACAAAGAACAGAATAAAGAACCCAGACAGAACTCAGCCTATCCAACTAGACTTAATTATGCTATTCTGAATATACATAACAGTCCCAATAAGCAAACTTCCTTTAAAACCCAGTATAAATAGAACACATGCTTACAGATTGAAGTTGAAGGGCAGAAAAGAGAGAGAGTTTCCACACAGCTCCCTGTTGAACTTCCTCATTCAAGACAGAACTAAAAACTGCTCAGCTCAGGTCAGCTAGAGAGCTGACCACTCCCCTCTCTTTATACAGGTCACTTCTAAAGCATGACCACTTTGGCCTGAAGTCTCATCAGTTTACATATAAACAAAACACCTCTCAAAATCCTTTTCATTTCGGTACCAAACCAGACTAATCAGAGTCCTGCCTGGTTTATACGCCTCTGAAAAAAATCAAGGACAAAACCTCCTTGAGCCAAGGAACAGCTTTTTTGGGGGAAAAAAGGGACTAGCTTTGTAACACTAAGTAAAACTTTAGTCTCCTTGTACACTTGCCTTTGCAGAGATAGTCCTGACCAGGTAAGGATGGCAGATTGGACTTTCTTCAAAAATCAGCAATGAATTTCATGGTATTCATTAGACTCTCATTTCTAGATTTTTTAAAAAATTGAATTCAAATTCCACCATGTGCCTTAGTCAGACTTGAACCTGGATTCCCAGAATAATACCCAGGTCTCTGAATTGATGGTCCAGCAATAATTCCACTCAGCATCACATCACCTGTTCAGTTGTCTTTCGCTGGAGGTTTCCGCTGGATTATAGGGATTATGGAGCGACTGATTCACTTGGAAAATGTCTCTGATTTATCGACTCAAAACTCACACCTCACAGGGCTTACTACAGGAAGATTATTAACTTTTTTTCAGGCTTAAATGGAGTATTTTACTGGACAGAACAGACAGCTTTTGGATTGGAAGAAGATCGACATATTTCTTTTCCTCTCCCTGTCTTACTTCATTTTCTTTGGTATTTGTTTCTCTCTTTCAGCCAGCAGCTCATTTGCTGTAAGCACATCTTTTATTTCTTTGTTGATATCTTTAATCCTCTTTGATCCTAGAGAACTAGCCTTTCTTCCATTCAAACTTTCCCACATTCTACCAAATTGCAGGGATCCCTTCTTATCTTTTTTTCCATCCATCCCTTGCTTAAAACCTATTACATCTCAGGCACTTCTCATATCTGATGCAAGTTCACAAACAAGCATTAACTCTGTTTTGCTCCCTATACAGGTCCTGCCTAACCTGCAGATGGTTTTGTTTATTCCACTTTGGTGTGGGACTTGCCTCTAGCTTGAGGTCTGGTGACTATGGTAGCCACTTTAGGTCAGTTTTTGCATCACCTTAAAACCATTTTAGTCCACGAGAGGTCTCAGGTACAGCAATCAGATGATGAAAGTTGAAAATTGATAGTCCATATCTCTGACATGAGTCTCAGCTGTGACACTCACACACTCTCATACTTAAATTACTGCTGACAGCCTTTTAAGGGCAGGAAGTAGCTCTCAAACAGCCTGATGTCTCTTTTTGTCCTTGCAGGCCAGTTGATTCTTTCCATATTAAACTGGGAGAAGACCAGACCACGAGATGGTGCCCACCTGAGTCCAAACTGCTGGCCCTGGGCTGAAGCCTCGTGCTGCCATCCATATTTAATGGTACCTCGGTTGTTGTGCATGGGGTTCAGTAGTTGAGAAACTATCCTGCTGATTTTACACGTTTCAGATAAGGGCATGACGGATAGATTTGAATGAAGTCGTGTGAAGCAACATAAGTTAATTTTTAATTGAAGTGAATAGCGATTGACAACTCAATACAGATTGTTTATATGCATGAGAATAGTGTGAGGTGTAATGTTGTTTTCTCATTTTAAATGACTATGTGTTCCTTTTGTGTGTAGTAGATGTGTGGCTCGTATTATGCTAAACTACATGACCCTGGTTTCAAAACATGATCAAAGTATGAGTCAGATTTTATTTGCTTAATGATTGGAGAGACAATTCATTAAGAACAGCACATTCTGAGAAAGAATGAGATTAAAGTACCATGACTGATATGAAACTAGAAAGTTGTGTTGTTATAACTGACATCAGATGAGTGCACTATTGCTCCAATTACTCCATTCGACACATGTCTTTAAATGTTTTAGACAATTAAAATATGGTCAACTATACATTTTATCTACATTCGGGTTAGATTAATAAACAATAGTCGATTTATTGTAATAATGAAACTTATTTGGCACAGATGCAAAACAGTTTGGAATATGAAAATGTGAGCATTTTCCTGACTAAATAGCTCCAACATAGAGACACACACAAACACACATTATATATCACACACACACACACACATTATATATCACACACACACACATTATATATCACACACATACACACACCTTATATATACCACACACACACCTTATATATGCCACACACACATGAATAATATGAATAATAAAGAAATTGGGAAAAATGATTGGAAGTTTGTTTTGGTCAACTTCGAAAAGTTAATCTTTGCCTCCAGATAGAGAGTTTGCATGGCTTCTGAATTTCTAAGTAAAACCATAGATTTACCTGATTCATTAGGGATGAGGAATTACTTTTGACAAGAATTCCTCATAGTGTTTGGGTATCTTGTTCACAATCCCCACATGCAGAGTAATATTTGTATATGGCCTTGCAGCTGTAGTCAGAACTATAACTTGGTGTGTTATACTTCCAGTCAGAGCCCTTCCTCTGCAGTCAGCTTGTGCTACCCAGTAATTCCAATGGGTTTATCCTCCAACCTCCATCAATCTGCATGAAGCTGTCCCATCTTGTGGCTTTAGAGACAATTGGATTTTGGATGTGCTTTCTATCCTCAGATCTTTCTATTCTTTCCTGAGAAAGAGACCTTAGGCATTCCGAGGTGTCCCTTCATGTTTCTGGTTACTTGCCTTTCTCTCACATTCCCAATTTTTTTGGTTTATGGATGTGAGTGAAACAGGTTAAAGTTTGTGAACAAGCTCATAATTATTTGTTGTTTCCAATGCTGGTCTGGCTGTTATAATTATATACATTAAAAGAAAAGACATGATTTTCACACCTGACACTCAAAAGTGAGCCCTGCATTATCCTGGTGAGGTCTCCTCATCACAACCTCATTCTACATAAAGAAGGGATGTTGTTGGAGAAGAAGAAATTCAGAAAAGATAGATTTCCTCCAATGAGGAAGGACAGTCTGATGACATTGACAGTTTGCAGACAGAAAGAAGCCTGGGCAATGTTCATTCAGACAAACAGCCTGTTGCAAAATTAATGCAAACCAATTTTAGCCTGATTGAACTATGCACATTTGTTTTTATGTCTTGGTTTTCAGAAACAAGGTTTGCTGGGAGGCTATTGCTTGCTCTTTTGGACTGATAGCAATGACTGAGAAGTGTTTTATTTTGCATTATGAAGGTCCTCTTTGTAATATCAATATGCCGGTAGTGTGATCATCTTGAGACATCAAACTGCCTGGACAAATCTAGCCTTTGTGCTAATTGTGTGTGAATGTACCTGCACACCAGTACATACTCCTGTGACCATGACTCCTAAAGTGAAGCAAGATTATCAGCTTTTTCTCAAGCAAAAAGGGAGATAGGCTGAGGACATTCACCCTGCAGAACTTTAGGTTACACGAATGCACTGTTGAAATTGCTGAGCCTCATCAATGACTGTGCTCCCACTGCAGTAGGTGGGACAAATCCATATATTTACCTTCTCAGCCCTGAAGGTACGGAATCCTTCACATCTAAAATTTGCATTGGCTTCCTCTTATTCTGTGAATATTTCATATGGTAATAAGACCCCAAGTAGGGGAAAGATCTTCCCTCCTGCACCTTATAGAGCACAGTCATCATTCTTCATTACTTACAGATACTGTCTGTGTGATCTCCTCATTCTCATAATCCCAGTCCACACTTATTTCCCCTGACCTTATCGGACAAGGTCACCGTCCCTGAAATTTTCTATAATATCCAGATGCTAGGTCTATGCTTCGCAGGATCATGAGAACAAAATGAGGTACATCACTGCTGATGGTGTGAGACTATAAAAGATATCTTGGTGAAACTCTGCAGTGTATTTTAATGGGGAAAATCCTCCACTCTTCTCTTGAGTTCCAAATGGAAGCAAACATTAAAGCAGTGCAAATGAATACCCGCTGACAGAAAAGGCAGACTAAGTATGTATCTACTCACATCTCCTCAATATTGGGGCTTACTGGCAGTGCCCCTCTGCTTGAGATGAAGGGCACCTGAAGTGAGATATTTTTGTCCTTTTCCACTCTTATCTTGCCATTGATGCTGATCACTCATGTCCAGAGCAACAGAATGGATGACTAAGTGCATATGTGGCAGCGTCTAAGTCTTCTGCTTGTCCAGGTCTCAAAGTAGATACTAAGCTTTCCATGTATGTTAACTTCCTGAGGGTTACCATTGACCAATCTCTGAACTGACCAGAAAAATGTAATGGCTACAACAGCAAGACAGAGGCAATCCTCTAGTGAGTAACTCACCTTCTGACTTCCCAAAGCTTATCCACCACCTAAAAGGCACAAGTCAGGAGTGTGATGGAATATTCCCCATTTGCCTGGATCACACATTAAAGGTAGGTGATGGCCTAGAGATATTGTCACTGGATTATTATTCCTCAGAGCTAGCTAATGTTCTGAGGTCCTGGATTCAAATCCAGCTATGGTGGAATTTGAATTCAATAATACAAAAGAAATCTGGAATTAAGAGTCAAATGATGACCCGGACTTGATTGTCAGAAAAAATCCTATCTGATTCACGAATGTCCTTTAGTGAAGGAATCTGCCATCCTTACCTGGTCTGGCCTAGATGTGATTCCAGACCCACAGCAATGTGGTTGACTCTTAACTGCCCTCTTGGCAATTAGGGGTGTGCAATAAATGCTAGCCTAGCTAGTGATGCCCTCATCCCGTGAATGAATAAATTTAAAAATAAAATCCCCTGAGAGTCAGCAGGTGTCTGGTTTCCAAGTGCCCTCTGAGTGTCAGAGAGCCCGTGTGTTGCTTTGCACATTGTCTGTGGACCCACATCCAACGATGCACTCATCAAATTATAACATTGAGCTGAATGTAGATAGCGAACCGCTGAGCTGTCAGTCTCTGTGTTGATGGAGAACTTCAAATAATAGCTATTCAGTGCGTGCTCTGAGTTTTCAAAAACATCATACTCAGAGATGGTATTATTCACCGTTAGAGGGAAGATATGGGTTTTTGGGCTTTATTCTCTCCTAATATCTTGAGTGGACAAGAGAACATGCAAAGTCTTTTATGTAGATAAATATCTGACACACCTGCACAGTAAGAACAAAAAAAACCGGCATTCAGGTTCAGTGGGTAAGAACAAAGACAAATCAAATGTTGGCCTTTATTTCAGAGAGAATTAAGTATAAAAGCACTTCCCTGAACCCATTATTGAAGAGTTTATGTCGTTGTACCTGCCTGGACCTCAATATATTGGAACTCAAATCTATTAATTCATTCATGAAATAATTGTGCACTTGTAATAACCAATTAGAACTTTTCAAATCAGCCCTTTTGCATACTTTATGAGGAAAATTGTATTCAGATCATCCTTTATACTTTACAAATATTTTGACAGCATTTCTCCAAATAGTTTATGTTGCAAATGAGTTTGTGCATAATAGGTCCCATGTCAGTACCTCGAGGGCTTATTTTGCACATTTTGTCATACGCCAATAGATGAAGCTTCACTATCAGTATTAAATTTATAAATTACGTATTGTGAGAACAACTTGGATAAAAGCCAATCTAAATCCAGTGTTGCATCAGAGCCAGCGGTGTGCCGTCACAAGCATGTGTGGGAGAAGGAAAATGTTGAAATCTCTTTGGGAAATTGAATGCGGATTAAACCGGTTAGAAAGCTGCTGACTGCTGACTGCTTACTCAGTGTGGTCAGTCTGGCCCATATCCAGAATATTATTCTAAGCTTCAATTCAACCTTCTAAGATAACATTCATTGAGTTAAAAGTGGCAATGGAGTTACTGCAAGTTAAATCTGTTGTGGAGTATTAGGATTATCAGAACATTGTTATTATTTATCAATAAGTACAAGACACCTGGAAGTTATAATTAATATTGCAGCAAGACAATAACTCTGCTGGCATTGATTGAGCCACTTACCTCTTGGCACTTTATTTTAATAAAACTGTGGCTTTGATCCAGAAATTCAATAGCCATTAATATTCTATTAATTATATTCAATGTTACTGTCTCGCCCGGCACCATTGCAAATTTTAGTCTCAGAATATTACGAGTTGTTGAAGCTTCCAGCTTTGGAATTTTAAAGGAATTCTGTTTCTTCAGGTATGTTGACACATCATCCCTTCAGGTTATGATTAACCAGAGATGTATTTAATTACATGGCAGATGGTAATACTTGGATTAAATCAAATCTGGAATTAAAAGTTAATTTAATGGCAACCTGGTTTATTAATGCCCTTTCCAGAAGGAAATTTGTCACCAGTATCTGGTTATATTCATGTCACTCTAGACCCACAGCAATGTGGTTCACTTTTAGCTGCTCTCTGAAATGGCCAAGCAAACCACATGGTTATATCAAAACAGTTATTAAATCTAAAGAAAGCAATAAGACAAAGACCACCCAACATCAACACTGGCACCAAAAACAACAATGACAATCTCAGCCAAATCCTCCTGACTAACATCAAGGGCCTTGCAGCAACGTTGGAAGAGATGTTCCACAGAAAAGTCAAGCAACAGCCTAACATAGTCACATTCAAGAGTTCATACCTTATAGTCAAGAGTCCAGATATCACCATCGCCATCTCTCAGAATGTTCTGTCAGGATAGACACACTGGAGGTGACAGTACAGTAGTATATATTCAGGAAGGAATTTCCTTCAGCATTGACTCCAGTCTCCATGAAATTTTATGGGGCCAGGTCAAACATGAGGAGGAAGGGTTTATAGTGAAATGGGCCAAATGTTGGCAAATGGGATGAGGTCAGATTGGGATGTCTGGTCAGTGCAGACACGGAGGACTGCTCTATGAATCTATGAGGAGAGAAACCTCCAAACATCTACTGCCTCCCATCAACCCCTGTACTCCATAGCTGATGAATCAATGTTCTTTCATGTTGAACACCACTTGGAGGATGCACTAAGGTTGGAAAGGGCACAGAAGGTACACCGGGTGGGGGAGTTCAATGTCCATCACCAAGAGTGGCTCAGCATCACACTTGGGGCGGCATGGTGGCTCAGTGGTTAGCACTGCTGCCTCATAGCACCAAGGTCGGGGTTCAATTCCAGCCTTGGGTGACTGTCTGTGTGGTGTTTGCATATTCTCCCCGTGTCTGTGTGGGTTTCCTCCAGGTGTTCCAGTATCCTCCCACAATCCAAAGATGTGCAGGTCAGATGAATTGGCCATGCTAAATTGCCCGTTATGTTAGATGCAATAGTCAGAGGGAAATAGGACTAGGTGGGTTATTCTTCGGAGGGTCAATGTGGACTTGTTGAGCTGAAGGGCCTGTTTCCACACTGTAGGGAATCTAAACTAATCTAATCTACAGTCTGAACTGGTCAACTCCGAAAGGACACAACCGCTATATTGAGTCTGCAGCAGAGAACCAATGAGAGGGGAAAACTTACTTGACCTCATCCGCAACACTAATGACAAAGATGTATGTGTGTCTGACAGTATCAGTGGAAGAGACCAACACAATCCTTGAGGATCCTGTCTTCACAATGAAGACTCACTCCATTCTGTTGTGGAGCACTACCAACACGCTCAATGGGACAGGTTTTGAATAATTGATAAAGTGCAGTGCTGGAAAAGGCACAGCAGGTCAGGCAGCATCAGAGGAGCAAGAGGGGCAATATTTCAAGCAAGGACCCTCCATCTTTGACTGTCCTGCTCCTCAGATGTTGATGACCCTGCTGTGCTTTTTCCAGCGTCACACTTTATCGACTCCGACTCTCCAACATCTGCAGTCCTCACTAACTCCCAGATTTTCAATAGGCTAAAGAAATCAAACCTGGATACTGTGGGACATCAGCAGCAATATTTAACCAAAGTCTGCAACCTCATGGCCCACTATATCTTTGAATCTATCATCACTATTGAGGCAGCAGACCAACCTGGTTCAACTGAAGCATGCCTAAAAAAATGAGAGTATGGTGAAACTACAACGTAACACTAAAGTGCCAAACAGATTAAGTTACATGCAATAAGCAACTAACAGTGATGCCAAGCCAGCCATGAAAGGTAATGCTCAAAATGACAACAGGATACGGCCCCATAAATATTCCCATCCTCAATATATCAGGGCAAAAGACAAGGCTAATAGATCTGCATTCACCTTCAGCCAGAATGCTGAGTGGATTATCCATCTTGGCATCCTCCTTATGTAGAGTCGAAACGTGTGGTGCTGGAAAAACACAGCTGGTCAGATTGTAACTGAGGAGCAGGAGAGTTGACGTATTGAGCATTAGCTCTTCATCAGGAAAGGCCTCACCTTCATCCCCCCTAATTCCTGGATCAATGAATTCACCACACGTTGTGAAATTGAATCGTTTTTCCACTGCCTCTGCCTCCAGGCTTACCTTTTCCATCAGGACTCCCACACACCCTCTGTGGAGCCCTTCTCACACCTCCACACACCCCATCCACCTAGACACTCTGTGCTGATCTGTTACCCACCCTCGATCTCATCATCTCCAATGCTCCTCAAATGCTACCTGACTGGCTATGCTTTTCCAGCATGACACTTTTCGACTCTGATCTCCAGCATCTGCAGTCCTCATTTTATCCTCTTTATGTACCCCGAATTCCAGATGGTAGTCTACAACCAACTTAATTCATTTGATACCAAGTAATGGCTGAAAGCACTGGGTACTGCAAAGGCTATGGACCCTGACAACATTCTGGCAATAGCAGGGAAAACCTATGCACCAGTATTTGTCCAGTATAGCAATAACACTGGCATCCACTTGACCAATGGGGACAATCGCCCAGGTTTGTTCTGTCCACAGAAAGAGGTACAAATTTTGAGTCATTCTTGAAACATAGCAAGATGTTTGCGGTTGTTGGAGGTCAGTCATCTCAGTTCCAGGACATCTCTGCATGAGTTCCATAGGATAGGGTCCTAAGCACAACCATCAATCATTTTCTCTCCATCTTAAGGTCAGAAGTGCAGATATTTGTTCATGATTGCATAATGTTCAACATCATTCCTGACTCTTCACATACTGACACAGTCCATGTCCAAACACAGCAAGTCATGGACAATTGCGAAACAGTGACAATCTCCAACAGGAAAGACTCGAACAATCGCCCCTTGACATTCAATGACATGAATATCACTTCATCCCTCACTGTCAACACCCTGGGGGTTACCATGGACCACAAACTGAACTGGACTAGCTATATAAGTATTATGGCTACAAGAGCTAGTCAGAGGCTAGGAATCCTGTAGTGAGTAATTCACATCCTGACGCATAAAACCCTAACCAACCTCTCTAAGGCTCAAGTCAGGTGTGTGATGGAATAGTCCCTACTTGCCTGGATGAATGCGCCTGCAACAATACTCAGGAAAGTTGACACCATCCAGGACAAAGCAGCCCACCTCATTGGAACCATGTCTACAAACATGAATTTCTTTCACCACCAATGCTCAATCATAGCAGTGTGTTTCAACAAGAAGATGCTCTGCAGAAATTTACCAAGGCTCATTGGGCAGCACCTTCCAAACCCATGAGTGCTACCATCTAGAAAGGACAAAGGCAGCAGCTTTAAGGGAACACCACTACCTGCAAATTTCTTCAGAGCCACTTGAAAATATGTCATCATTCGGTCAGTGTCCTGGTTCATTTTCCTCTCTAATGCATTGTGAGTTTATCTACAGAACATAGTTTGCTGCATTTCATGAATGCAGTTCATCAGCACCTTCTCAAAGGCAATTGCAGATGGGTAATAACTGCTGGCACAGCCAGTGACACATACATTCCAAAATAGACAATAGACAATTGACAATAGGTGCTGGAGTAGGCCATTCTGCCCTTTGAGCCTGCACCACCATTCAATATGATCATGGCTGATCATCCTCAATCAGTATCCTGTTCCTGCCTTATCTCCATAACCCTTGATTCCACAATCCTTGAGAGCTCTATCCAACTCTTTCTTAAATGAATCCAGAGACTGGGCCTCCACTGCCCTCTGGGGCAGAGCATTCCACACAGCCACCACTCTCTGGGTGAAGATGTTTCTCCTCATCTCTGTCCAAAATGGTCTACCCTGTATTTTTAAGCTGTGTCCTCTGGTTCGGCACTCACCCATCAGCGGAAACATGTTTCCTGCCTCCAGAGTGTCCAATCCTTTAATAATCTTATTTGTCTCAAACAGACCCCCTCTCAGTCTTTTAAACTCAAGGGTATACAAGCCCAGTCGCTCCAGCCTTTCAGTGTAAGGTAATCCCACCATTCCAGGAATTGACCTCGTGAACCTACGCTGCACTCCCTCAATAGCCAGAATGTCTTTCCTCAAATTTGGAGACCAGAACTGCACACAGTACTCCAGGTGTAGTCTCACCAGGGCCCTGTTACTGCCCCTTTACCTAAATTGATTCCATTGAGGTAGTAGTCTGCCTTCCTGTTCTTGCCACCAAAGTGGATAATCATACATTTATCCACATTAAACTGCATCTGCCATGCATCTGCCCACTCACTTAACTTGTCCAGGTCACCCTGTAATCTCCTAACATCCTCCTCACATTTCACCCTGCCACTCAGCTTTGTATCATCAGCAAATTTGCTAATGTTATTGCTAATACCATCTTCTATATCATTAATATATATTGTAAAAAGCTGCGGTCCCAGCACTGATCCCTGCGGTACCCCACTGGTCACTGCCTGCCATTCCGAAATGGAGCCGTTTATCACTACTCTTTGTTTCCTATCAGCCAACTAACTTTCAATCCAAGTTAGTACTTTGCCCCCAATACCATGCGCCCTAATTTTGCTTACTAACCTCCTATGTGGGACTTTATCAAAAGCTTTCTGAAAGTCCAGGTACACTACATCTACTGGATCTTCCTCATCCATCCTCAGAGTTACATCCTCAAAAAATTCCAGAAGATTAGTCAAGCACGATTTCCCCTTCATAAATCCATGCTGATTCTGACCTATCCTGTTACTACTATCCAGATGTGTCTTAATTTCATCCTTTATAATAGACTCCAGCATCTTTCCCACCACCGAGGTCAGACTAACTGGTCTATAATTTCCTGCTTTCTCTCTCCCACCTTTCTTAAAAAGTGGTACAACATTAGCCACCCTCCAATTCGTAGGAACTGATCCCGAATCTATCGAACTCTGGAAAATAATCACCAACGCATCCACGATTTCTCGAGCCACCTCCTTCAGTACCCTGGGGACTTATCAACCTTAGATGGTATTAGCAATAACATTAGCAATGAAATAGTATCTAATCTGGCCAATTACTTCCAAATCGGTCTACTTTCAATCATGAGCAAAATGAAGATAGTACTCAGCAACTGACCTTTCAGCTGTACTTGCTTAACAATAACTTGCTTACTGGTGGTCAATTTGCCAATACCACTCTGCTCCTGACCTCATTAAAGCCTTGGACAAAACATATATCAAAGATCTGAGCACCAGAGATAAAGTGAGAATATCTACTTTTAACATCAAAGTAGCATTTAACAAGTTTGGCATCGAGAATCCTGAGCAAAACAGGTAGCAATGGGAATCAGAGAGAAAATTATTCATTTGTTTGATGCCATACCTAACACAAAGGAAGGTGGTGTTGCAGCTGTACAGGACATTGGTTAGGCCACTTTTGGAATATTATGTGCAATTGTGGTCTCACTCCAATTGGAAGGATGTTGTAAAACTTGAAAGGGTTCAGAAATGATTTACAAGGGTGTTGTCCAGTTTGGAGGATTTGAGCTATAGGGAGAGGCTGAACAGGCTAGGGCTATTTTCCTGGAGTGTTGGAGGCTGAGGGGTGACCTTATAGAGGTTTATAAAATCATGAGGGGCATGGATAGGATAAATAGACAAGGTCTTTCCCTGGGGTGGGGTGAGGTCAGGTCCAGAACCAGAGAGCACAGTTTAGGGTGAGAGGGAAAAGATTGAAAAGGGACCTTAAGGGGCAAATCTTTTACACAGAGGGTCATGCGTGTATGGAATGAGCTGCCAGAGGAAGTGGTGGAGGCTGGTACAATTACAGCATTTAAAAGGCATCTGGAGGGGTATATGAATAGGAAGGATTTAGAAGGATATGGACCAAGTGCTGGCAAATGAGACTAGATTAATTTAGCATATCTCGTCAGCATGGATGAGTTGGATTGGGAAGTTCTGCATACTTTTATAAAATCTTTAACTTTTGTGATGATTCTGGAGATAGAGAGGGATGGTTTTGCCACTCAGCCTTTGAAGAGGCAGATACTAATTTAAGAGCTGGCAGATGTTGGAAATGATTTGCTGGGACATTGAGAGGCACCTTCATTATTGCACCTCTGTCAGATTCAGATGCTGCAGTGACACATGTAGATGCAGTCGATGTTGTGCCTGGCCTTTGCTGGTCAGTAATGTGGCCCCTGTTGCCCTAAGTGATGGACGTCTGCAGGTTGGGCCACAGCTGCACGATGCTGTTGCTGATCCTGCATCCTCAGGCATTACTCACCCATCAGCTGCACTGTGGCTCCAGGACACCATGGAATCACACTGGAATGTGATGCCATGAGTTTTGGTGTCATATTTGCTCATTGAAAATGCAACATGTCTTAAATGAGCAGCTCCTTGTGATTATGTCCTTCAGACCTAGACTCTTCCACAATGAGGAACAGCCTCTCTTCACCTACGTTGTCAACTCCCCTGAGAATCTTCAATAAGGTTGCTTCTTTAATATCTAAACTCCAATGTGTATGGGCCCAGCCTACTCAACCTCTTCTCATAAGATAGTCTTTCCAAATCTGGAATCAACTTAAGGAACCTTCCCTGATGCCTCCACTGTCAGTATGTCTTTCCTAAAGTCAACCAAAAGTTGGTTAGGGGAGGCTGCTCATAGGTAAAGCAACATCTGGCAAGTGGGAGGCTTTCAAAGGCAAGATAACGAGAGTTCAGGGACACAATGTTCCTGTTAGTGTAAAGGGCAACGCTGGCAGGAGAAGGGAATGCTGGATGGCTGGAGATACTGAGGTTATGGTCAAGAAAAAGAAGGAGGTGTACGTCAGTTATAGACAGCTGGGATCAAGTGAATCCCTTGAGGAGTATATAAGTTGGAGGAGTGCACTTAAGAGAGAAATCATGACGGCAAAAAGGGGACATGAGATAACTTTAGCAGATAAGGTTAGGAGAATCCAGTGATTTCATCAGTATACTAGAGGAAAAAGAGTAAGTAGGAAGAGAATAGGGTCCCTTAAAGATCTTCTTTTTCAGCGTGCAGTCATCAAATTTAAACTAATCGCACCATAAACATGTGTTTAGAACCTATAGTTTTTTTTTGCAATTGGAGATACAATAGAACTATTTGTTATAACCATTATTTCTGGATTATTTCTACCTTACCATTAATAAATTTAAACTGGACCAAGGCATTCAATATTCTTTCATGTGGATACTATAAAAGTGATGGGGAATGTGCATGGGTCTTAACAATATTCACCATATAGATAATGGGGTGGAAATTAGATAAGTCCATTATTGTTTGAAGTTGGGTTTCGAGATTGCACCCAAACAAATGAAAATAACTCAAAAGATGTCTCCCCGAGCTATTTTAGATTCAATAATGGGTGCCAACATTAACCTATTGTTCATTGACTTCTCACCTGACATGGAAGATTCATATTGCACACTGTTGATGCCATTTAAAGGTAACCTGCACTGCTTAAAAGGAGGGGAGATGCATTTTGGCTGCAGCCATCTTAAATTATTGGTAAAACTGAGGGGTTCTCGATATTTTGATGCTGCTCTAGATGTATTTGTGGAAGACACTGGCAGCATGAGGATCTAGCTAATGTAAACTTTGTCACTCATACCACTGTCAATTTAATAGTTGGAACACTGAATTACCATGCCTAAAGAAGAAATATATGTGTAGGTTCACTGCTTTTGAGGGGTCTGATCCTTAAGACTGGTTTATTGCCACTTTTAAGTTCAGTCTAATGAGATTGGGAGGATGCTTGAGTGTACTTTGATTTTCACAAAACACAGGGTCCATTCATGAGCTTAGTTATTTTAAAAGTCAAAATAAATATACTGGGAATATACTGCTAAGAATATTTGATATTGCGGCATTTTAGAGAATTTTACAAAGCAGTTATTATATTGATATAAAACAAAAACATTGTTGAGAAATTCTTTATCTCATGAATTAATAGAAGGTCTAATGCTAACAATTAATGAGCAGCACATGCTGCAGGGTAGATTGTAAAATCCATGTTTGCTCTTCTAATTCCACTATTCCAAAAATATCTTAAGGAAGTTACTGTTCTGTGACCTTTAAACTATTTAGAAAACTGAGTCAAACCATGAGTGTCATTGATGTGTCATTGCAAAACAGAGATACAACCAAAAAGAAGAGATTAAAATTCCTAATCAATTTATTTTGTAACATTACTTTAAAACATTAACTTTATTTCCACAAAAGTTCAAAGTCTCATTACAAAGTTAAATTAAGCGACAAGACTTACAAGGTGGTATACTATTGACTCTTGATTCCCCAATCATTCACTGAAATATTCCCCTATGAAGCAATCATCACATGTATGAGATTTAACTGCCAAGTTTATTCCTAATTTAGTTCAGTGTTAAAAAAGGTATCTGATTCAAGGAGCTTATGGCCAGTTAGCTGTCACTTCCTGTATATTGTTACAAAGCAAAGACATCAGCAACAGCAATGAGACAGCTGAGAATAAAATAAATAAACTGTTGGTTTACACTATGTAAATAATTTTGTCCTGTAGCTTTCAGTTTATATAAATCACAAGAATTAATGCATTGCATACTACAAATAACTAAATCTGATTTTTATTCTGAGCATTGCCATTTCTATTAATATTGTTGTTACCATACGTTACTTTTATTATTGAAAATGAGCAGAAAACATTAGGCTCTATGAACAACAAATCCGTCTATAAGTGTCAGTAGTGATGTTTTTCAGTTTATAACAAATTCTGTTAATCACAAAAACTTTGAGCTGGGTATTGATACTAAAGATATGCAAGTTAAGGGATGTGAATTTAGGAAAAAAATCAAATATAAATGTAGATGATGGAGTCTATATTCTTATACAGAAGCAAGCTGTTATCAATAATTATTTAAATTATTGTTAGTAATGGAGGTCACATGCAGAATGACAATGACCTGCCATCAAAAGCCTTAGAAATACATGAGGAAGCCATCCACTCTGAAGACCACGTTGGCCACTCACTCAGATTCTTAGAGGTAGTGAGAAGTTCAGATGTTGGAGAGTCTGAGTGGATAAAGAGTGGAACTGGAAGAAACACAGCAGGTCAAGCAGCATCAGAGGGGGAAGGGAGTTGACATTTCAGATTGGAACCATTCATCAGGATTAGGATGAATGGCTCCCACCTGAAACGTCGGAGGGATGTTAAGATAAGTCAGTTTCTAGATCCCTACAGATTCATGCTCCCATTCAGTGTGATTTGATATCACTGTGACATACCTCTCCACACATATTTGGTAGCTACTCAACCCCATGTTGTTTTCAGCAACCTCATTGAGCCATTAACATTTAACCTAAATCATTTAATCTTTAGTCCCACAATCTCCGTCCATCTTTTATGTGAGGTATGTATTTCCAACAGTGTCCTTTGCTCTTTTGGAGGATGTAGAGGATATGTATGCTCCCTTATCACCATTTGGGAAAGCGAGATCAGGGCTGGAGTGGAATAATAGCTTCACTACAATTTCCAGAATCTCAACAGGAAGTAGAAGTATTTCATCACTGATAAGAAAGTAGACTTTTAAACTTCTAGTAAGTTCCTGCAGAGCATGGTGGCTTGGATTGTTTGTTGACCAATCAGTCTGTAACCCAGCAAAAATATGAGGGAACCCAGTGGAATCATGATTCTAGCACACTCTAAAGGAATTGCATGGGAAGTTAAAGTTTCCATTGGGCAATGCCAATACACCTGGAGCCCTCCAAAAATCTCCACTCAAATCAGAGATTTCAGAGTGTTTTGAAATTAAATGGAGTAGTTAGGAAACGGGAGATTATTAACTCCTGAGTAACTCTGAAAAACAGATCATACACAAACCTCACACGCTGCCAACTACACCTCCCCTTTATACCCTCTGGACCCTAACATGACACACCCTTGATGCTTAACACCCCTTCCCTCCCATTAAATACAAGATAACATCCATACTCCAAAAATTGACACCAGTAGTCCACTTGTCTGGATGAGTGCTGTTCCATAACACTCAAGAAGCTTGACATCTTTCAGGACAAAGCGATCTACTTGATTGGCACCACAGCTTTAACACTCATCCCCTCCATCACCGATGCACTGTGGAAACAATTAGAAGATGCAATGCAGTAACTCACCAAGGCTCCTCTGATAGCTCCCTCTAAACGCATGATCTGAACTACCTTAAGGACAAGGGCAAGCGGATATATGGGAACATCATCTGCAAGCTCTCCTTCAAAATGTATATCATCCTGAGCTGGAACTACATTGTTGTTTCTTCAATGTTCAAACTCCTTGGCTTCCCCCACAACACTTTCAATACACAAAGTGGATTGCAGCAGTCCAAGAAGACATCTTCTCCAGTGCAAGTAGGGACAGAAAATAAAAGCAAATGTAGCCAGTGACACCCAAATCTGATAAATCTTTTCTTAAAAAATGTGAGAAAGTGCTTCCTGATTTCTTTCTTGAATGGCCTCCCTGTGATTAAAATATTATGTTCCCTTTTTCATGGTTGTCTACAGAACAGGTAGTCTCTCTTTTAATATTTTATCTGAGTATAGTTCAATGGAATGCACATCTGGATACAAGGCTTTCTTATGCAATGTTGTAAAAACAGAGTCCTATTCTCTTCAGTTCTCCATGACTTCAGCCACACTGCAGAATGCATTAAGTCATGAAATCAAGAAGTACAGAAAGAAACCATTCATGCCTGAACAATGAAACAGAAGCTCAATGTTTAATGCAGAAACACAAGAGTTACAGCACTGCAACATGCTAAAATAGATCCTAAAATTCTGAATACAAAAGATTTAATTCAGAAATTACCATTGGTGAAACCAGCCCACTTTCATTTTCCTGTCTGGATAACATCCCTCCTTGAAGAAATTCAAATGCTGCTAACCATCACTTGCTGAACTATAATCACATCAGATATTGGGAAAGTTTGGGGATTTTTTTTTGTTGCAACAATAATCTGATGCAGAAAAGTTACCCATGCTACAGTTCTACGGTGAATTTCCATGGGCTTCCAGTTGCAGATTGGCAGAAGGCCCTGGAATTATATGGGGATTCTGAATTTCTGTCTTCTTTCTTTATTTTACAAGAGTCTGGTCTTCTCATCTTGTTTCAATTGTACTCTACCTTGACCAAAGCAGAACCAGCGTGTTTTCAAAATAGGTGTTTACTAAAGAAAGGGTGTGTCTGGCAATGCCAAAAGAATTTCTTTTTAGTATGGTGAAACCACAGTATAAAACACCTCTTGTTAAAGGGGGCACTGTCTTCTAGTCCTTGATAGAACATCATCGAGCACTTTGAAGCTAGGAGAGAGTTCATTGCATCTTACAACTCAGCAATCTGAGAACTAATGTGATGTGGCTGACTGGCCTTAAGAACGCTGGCACTGGAAAGTAAAGGTATCATTGATATTTCCAGGCATTCTAGCATGGCCTTCTGTGTTGCAAAATCATCACACAAGGCCACCCATATGTAAATACTGGGTTCCTCTATCTGAGTTGGCACCTCTTAAATGATATTTGAAAATGTTTTCAATGATTCAATCAACAAAAAAGAATTCAGATATCTTTAAAGAATTGGGCTAAAAGCATAGGTTTGGACACACATTTTTCTTGGGGGCAGGATGTAGTATTTCAGGTATTGCGCGTAGCCAATGGACTTTGCATTTTCTTGTGCATTGTGTCTGAAATGGATAGGGAACTCCCCTTATAATGAGGGCAATAGTTCAGAGCAAGCAAGCAAACCTTAAGGCTCCCAAAACACAGCATACTTCTACTGCTATCAGCAAAGTCATAAACAGTGAATGCTGCACACTGCAAAACTCAACTATCCTAGCTGTTAGGTTTATATTTACTCCTTATGTATTGCTAGCTCAGATTTGGGACACAGCTTTTCTAATTTTGGGGAGGGATTGGCCTAGTGGTATTAATTCAGAAAGCTAGGTAATATTCTGAGGTCGAAAGTTCAAATCCAGCTGGGGCAGATGTCAAAATTTGAAGTCAATAAAACTCTGAAATTCAAAGTCTAATGATAACCATGAAACCATTGCCAATTATTGAAAAGCCCATTTGGTTCATTGATGTCCTTGAGGGAAGGAAATTGCTGTCCTTATGTGGTCTGGCCTACATGTGACTCTAGACCCACAGCCATGTGGTTGACCCTTAACTGTCCACCTCAGCTAGATAAAACAAAAACTTCACCAAGCTGATCATTCTTCAAAATCAACCCCATCACCATCTACTGTAAAGCTGACAATTATTATCAGTGCTCAGATTTTTAGAAAGCCTTGTTTTTAAAAAAAAAACTCCCCCATCCAAAGTGAAATAAAAACACTCCAGGGTATGTCCACAAAACTTGAAATAAATTCCAGTTTCCACAATCTTTCAAGACTTAAATCCTCCAAACACTACAAAATGAAAAGCGTCCTCATAACAACAGAGGGTAGGATAGAATTTCCATCATACAGTTTTCCAGCAGCAGTTTTGCGAGAAATCCTCTAGTAATTCTAGGCGATTATCCTGCTCCAGAAGAAGAAGCTGAAACAAAAAAAAGTTTTTTTGCACAAAGCATGAATCATTTGTAATTACTTAATCAACATCCAACATGAACTTTTTCAGTGTGACTTTCAGGAATGAGCTGAACTGGGAGGGGCAAAGGCAAAAGCAGAAAATAACAGACATCCTAGCCCCAAGCTGACCACTCTTCCACACATTTGAGATCCAGGTGAGGGCCTGCCAAATGGTTAATTGGTACAAGCAGGGAGGACTGGAGTTGCAAAATCACTTTATCAGTTGAGTTGAAGTAATATTAAGCAATAGTAACTGTACTAACAACTAACACATAGTGAAGTAACTAATAGCATAATAACATTAACAATAATTTACAGCCAACAATATACCCACAATGAGAGTGGGAACAACTAGTTTTGACACTTTGTCCATTCTATCTCTTCCAAGAGAGCATTTGTATCTTTATATTTCTCTGAGAAATTGGTGCAGATCTGAAGTTCTGTCTGTTTTTTCCTAAGATAATTATCATGGAGTTAGCACGGTGTATATGAGCATTGCTGAGTGATTTGGAGAATATCTGGGCACTGAAGGTTTTAACCTCCTTGAATTGCTTCCCTGGGTTCTGCTGAAAGTTGTTAGGTCTCTATCCTCACTAGTCTGGCAATGCTTCATCTCTAAGGAGCATTTAAATTCTTTGTATAGCATTTTCATGTTAATCTCTTTAATATTTACTTTCTTAAACACCATCTCAAACTTATTCTCATGAAAGGGCTAATTTGCACCTTCTGTTTTGACAGCTATTTTCTGACAATCAATGACATCAATACCCATCAGTGACATACTTTTGACTGTTTGACTGCAAAATGTTCGAAAGGCTCTCATGTTTTGTACATCTGATGTCAATAACTTTCACTTTCCATTTACTGTAAACTTCAAAAGATGAGTCCAGAATCCTCTCCAAGTTTCCCTTCATGTCACTCATCGGTTTATACACCACAAAGTCAGCATCTAAAGCTTCTGTGCAATCCTTGAATAGTTTCAGAGTATGACTGACAAACCAGAGCTCAGCCACTTTGTTGGGAAATCCATGTTCACATTTTGCACATTATACTTCATTTGTCACACCTCTACTAATCAAACTTATCAAAGCTCCTTTGTCCTCATCAAAACTTACATCCCAACTTATTTTTGTGACAACAGCAAATTTGGCAACTATACAGTCTGTCCCGATATCCAAGTCATTTCTATAAATCATAAATAGGTGCAGTCCTAGCATTGATCCCTGTGGTGCAGCACTTAGTTCATCTTCCTAAGTTGAAAAAGATCCATTTACTGGCTAGGCAGAAGCAAATTGTTAGCCAGTCAATCTTCTATCCATGCCAACAAGCTACCCCGTACTCTATGAGGTTTTACTTTTTGCAATAACCTTTGATAAGATATGTTAACAAATTTCTTCCAAGTACAGTACATCCCTGTGTTAGCCTTTATTCTCAGCACTTGTAACCTCCTCAAAGAACTCAATATATTGAGCAAATATGAATTCCCTTTCACAAAACTTTTTTGACTCTGCCTGATTATCTCAAGCTTTCCTAAGTGCCCTGTTATAGCACATGTTAATATAATGTGATTCAACCTTACATCTAGTTGCTAGTTGGGCCTGTCTGCTGAGAGTCACTATTGCCCTAGTTTCTTCAGTATCCTTGAAATCCACTTTGGTTTCATCAACATCTTCTTTGAGCTCCATCATCTGAGGAGATAGGTAGCTGGTTCATCTTCCCCTCTTCTAAATTCTCAGCCCATTGTAGAGCGAATCTGAATAGGGTGCAACAAATAGCAACTATTCTAGAGATCCTGTCTGGTGATAAGCAGATTTGGCAACTCACTCTGAATAAAATGCATCTTCAGAAAACCAATTGCCTTTTCTATGGATGCATGAGAAGCATTGCATCACAGTTGAGCAACAGTGTGAGGGTTTCCATCTGGGGTCATTAGACATGCCTTCTGCAGCTATCCTGCATCACCCATGAGCCAATCTTAGAGATAATGTGGGCAGGAAACACTCAGGAACCTGGCAGTTGTGCAGAGTGTGAGCATTGTGACAACTCCATGGATATTGGGCTCACATTTGCAGAAATTGTTGTCCGTGGTCACAAGTGAGCTGGACATTGAGGAAGTGAAGTCCCTTCTTGTTCAGGAATTTAGCTGGGTAATGCCAAGGAAATCTGAGTGCCATATGTATGCAGTTAATGTTCCCTTGTATCTGACAAAACCCAGCAATGGCTGCTAAACTAATATTTTGAGCACTTTGGCTCTCTGGACTGGTGGTGAAGTTACAGATGTACTTGTGACTGCTTATTGACTGGGAAATATAGCAATCACTAACCAACTCCCAACATCCAATGACCATCACTATTGTTGATGAGTCTCAGGTGCCCTTTTTCTCTGAGCTTTTGTAAATTTAGAAAGGAAATGCAAGAAATGAGGAAAAAAGTAGGTAATATTGTTATTGAAAGACAAGAACAGTGTAATAGTCATAAAAGATCTTGCTGCAGGAAATCTAATGTGGAATCAGTCTGGGTAGAGTTAAGAAGCAAAAAGGGGTGAAAAACACTAGGGTAAGTTGTCTTTAGGCTTCCAAACATTCATGGTGAGGCAGGAATGGCATTAAAGATCAAATGAGAGTTCATGCAACAGGATGCCTGCGTAAGTGTGGGTGATTTTAATTTACGATGTGGAGGTGCTGGTGTTGGGCTGGGGTGGTCAAAGTCAGAAGACACACAACACCAGCTTATAGTCCAAACAGTCTATTTGCAATCACAAGCTTTTGGAGTGCTGCTCCTTCATTCGGTAAAGTGGAGGGAAGTGCACAGACATAGAATATCTCCACCTATAAATTCTGTGCCTGTGTGTTTCCCTCCACTTCACCTGATGAAGGAGCAGCTCTCCAAAAACTTGTGATTTCATATAAACCTGTTGGACTATAACCTGGTGTCATGTAATTTTTGATTGTAATTTACGTATAGACTGAGCGAACCACATTAATGATAATAGTGCAGTGGAGTGCATACGAAATAGATATGTTGGATTAGTACATTGAAGAAACAACTAAGAAGCAGTTATCCAGGAATTGGTTTAGTGCAATGAGAAGGGAATTGTTAATAATCTTGTGAGAGATTCTATCAAGACCATAACATGATAGAATTCTTCAATGGGATGGAAAGTGAAGTAGTCCATTCCAAAACTAGTATATTACATTTAAATAATGTAAAGGATGAAGTTATGAGGAGAGACTGTCTGCAATTAAAATGTATGACAGTGGATAGGCAATGGTTGATATTTAAAGAATAGATGTGTGCTTTGCAATAGTTGTACATTTCTTTTGGACAACAGAACAAAACAGAAAAAATCGCTCAAGCATGGCGAACTAAAAGAATTGAAGATCATTTTAGATCCAAAGGAGAGTCAGACAAAGTAGCTCAAAAATTAGCAAGCCTGAGTACTGGGAACAGCTTAGAGTTACCAAAGAAAGACCAAGAGTTTGATTAAGGAAAATTAGAATATATGTGTAGACTTGCAAGGTGGTGGATAAAGGAGAAAGAACTTTACAGAACAAGAAGAGGCCCTTTGGCCCTCTAAGCCTGCACCGATCCAGATCCTCTATCTAAACCTGTTGCTTATTTCTAAGGGTCTGTATCCCTTTGGTCCCTGCCCATTTATGTATCTGTCTAGATACATTTTAAATGATACTGTTGTGCCTGCCTCCACCACCTTCACTGGCAATGCATTCCAGGTACCCACCACCCTCTGCGTAAAAGCTTTCCATGCGTATCTCCCTTAAACTTTTCCCCTCTCACGTTAAACTTGTGACCCCTAGTAATTAAGTCCCCCACTCTGGGAAAAAGCTTCTTGCTATCCACCCTGTATATACCTCTCATGATTTTGTAGGCCTCAATTAGGTCCTCCCTCAACCTCTGTCTTTCTAATGAAAATAATCCTAATCTACTCAACCTCTCTTCATAGCTGGCATTCCCCATACCAGGCAACATCCTAGTGAAGAGAAAGTGAGGTCTGCAGATGCTGGAGATCAGAGCTGAAAATGTGTTGCTGGAAAAGCGCAGCAGGTCAGGCAGCATCCAGGGAACAGGAGAATCGACATTTCGGGCATAAGCCTGAAGAAGGGCTTATGCCCAAAACGTCGATTCTCCTGTTCCCTGGATGCTGCCTGACCTGCTGCGCTTTTCCAGCAACACATTTTCAACATCCTAGTGAACCTCCTCTGCACCCTCTTGAAAGCATCCACATCCTTTTGGTAATGTGGCAACCAGAACTGTATGCAGTATTCCACATGTGGCTGAACCAAAGTCTTATACAACTGTAACATGACCTGCCAACTCTTGTACTCAATACTCCGTCCAATGAAGGAGAGCATACATATGCCTTCTTGACCACTCTATTGACGTGCATTGCCACCTTCTGGGAATAACACGATCAGAGGGTTCACACAGTTTTAATATGTTTACGAGCCAAAGTGCTTACCCTCAATGACAATTGTGAATTTTACAAGGAATTTATTAGCTTCTTGTAATATATTGTCAACCAAAATGGTATAATGACAGACCTATTATAAATATCAACTGTTAAGCAGTCCCAATTCCTAAATCGATTAATATCCTCCAATAATGTGGGCATGGTAATCCAGCTGGTGAAGTTCTTGCCTTCATTTGGCAACTATGATCAAATCCTTGAGGGAATTCCTCAAAACAACTGGGCTAAAAGCCACATCAGGATAAGATGATCCAAATGATCATTCTGACATCCACAGGCACCCAGTCCCATTACAATCCATCTTTTCCAATGGCTGTAGCTACAGGTTTTTCAGCTATTGACATAGAAATGAAACATTGCTCTTTCAGGAGCAATTAGACAGGTGTTGGCAACTGGTGTATTATGCCTCCTGGACAGTGTCTGACAGGGAGACATACACCATAAAGCCCCTACAGTGTGGAAACAGGCCATTTGTCCCAACAAGTTCACACCGACCCTCCAAAGAGTAACCCACTCAGACCAAGTCTGTAGACCTTTATACTGTAAACTATAAGTCTACTCCAGTGTGGCTTATTACCATCAGAATTGCTAATGGACAGAATAGCTTATTTTGCCAAAGGGGCTGACTCCATAGTTAAGCCCACAGGACTAACATAATCTCTGTGAGAAGGAATAGACTTACTGGGAGCAGCAAGATTCTCATTATAGTAGATGTCACCATGTATGATAGTTGATACACACAGACTAAGGGGAACAGACATACAGGACATTAACAAGTTAACATGTGTGAAGCACCAGTTCTTGTATACTGTTGTATGGTTGAGAGAAGCTGGCAGCTATCCCACATGACAATGCCACTGAGAACATCAGGGATGCTGCTGAGAGGACAATGAAGAATGTGGCAACCAAGGTATCAGGTAAGTGCTTTTTTGGGAATGGGTTTCTGGGTTTGGTGGTTGTGGGCATTGGCGGGTGCCGAGGCTCAGAGCCAAGCATAGGAGGCAGATCTTACAGTGACATGCCTACCTTAGATACATGCCTCGACTGGGCATAAATTGATGTGGATGAAGGTATTCCCCGTGCTGACTGATTGCCTGTCCCCACTGGTTCACCTGTATGGTGGGCTAACTCTTTTAATCTTTCCTGAAGCTAAAGAATTTCAGCTCCTGGTGGAATAGGTCATTAATTGATCTTTAAGGAGTAATTAATTCTCAACTAAAGAGGTTCAATAATGATATAACAGGAAAGTTAATGTTGGGATCCTTGATTCTTTGGTTGGATATGGGAATGCAGTCAGGTTCTGGGATCCCCCCACCACACATAATGAAGCTGCTCTGCACTCTCCAGGCTCATCACATTGGGACCAAGTGATACTGTCAAACCTCTCCGGTCAATGGCTCTTCATCAGAGTGTTCATTATATTACTGTTTTTGACTTTGGGTGGATGCTGCATTGATATCAGAATGGATGGGTACTGGATTGAGGCTACATTGTTAATCATATTGGTTCCAACTGGATAAAAATGGTAGCCATTTTCAATGCCACAGTCAAACATTTACATTCCTATAACACTTCTGTAGCTGTCTCTAAAATGAAACAAACGCTCATAAGTTCATAAGATACAGGAGCAGAATCAAGCCATTCCACTCATGGAGTCTGCTCCACCATTCGATCATTGCTGATATGCTCCTCACCTGCATTTCCCTTCCTTCTCCCAATATCCCTTCAGCCCATTACCATTTAAAAATCTGTTTAACTTCTCCTTAGATTTATTCACAGTCCCAGCTTCCACTCCACTTTGGGGTAGTGAATTCTCAGATTTATAAACCTTTCATAGAAGTAGTTTCTCCTCAACGCTGTTTTAAATTTTCTACCTCTTATCCTAAGACTATGATCTCTCGTCCTTGATTGCCCCACAAGAGGAAGCATCCGCTCCACGTCTATTTTATCCACACCTTTTGTTGTCTTGAATACCTCAGTTTGATCTCCCCTCAGTCTTTTAATTTCCAGAGAGTAGAGGCCTAAACTGTTCAATCTCTCTTCATATGACAACTCCTCTTCTCTGGGATCAATCTAGAGAACCTTCTCTGAGCTGCTTCCAATGCCACTACATCTTTCCTCAAATAAGGGGTTCCTAAACTGTGCACAATACTCAGGGTGCAGTTTCACCACTGCCTAGTATAGTTACAACATACTTCCTTACCTTTATATTCTATTCCTTTAGCTATAAAAACCAACATTCCATTCACTTTCTTTATTATCTGCTGTACCTACATGCTAGTTTTTGTGACTCTTGAATGAGGACACCCAGATCTCTCTGCACCAGAGTACCATGAAGTCCCCATTTAGAGAACAGGTCAGGTTCCCATTTTTCCAACTAAAATACATGATCTCACAATTATCCACCTTAAACTCCATCTGCCACATTTTGGCCCACTCTCCTAACCTATCGCTATCCATTTGTGAAGTTCTTATTTCCTCATTGCAATTTGCCATCCAGCCTATTTTTGTGTCATCAGCAAATTTGGCTATAGAGCCTTTTACCCCTGTAGGAAGTCAGTAATGTAGATTGTAAAAGTTGGGCTATTCCTGAGCTAATATTTCCCATCTGAAAAATGTGTTGCTGGAAAAGCGCAGCAGGTCAGGCAGCATCCAAGGAGCAGGAGAATCGACGTTTCGGGCATAAGTCCTTCTTCAGGAATATTTTCCCATCACCAAAGTTCTTGCTCTTTTACCTTGTACACATGCTTAAAGAATACCGGGCTGTCAACATTAAGAACCAAAAATCTAATGCAGCATTAAATTATAAAGTTAAAAACAACACAACAGCAGGATTTTTAACTTTGTCCACCTCAATCCAACACCATCACCTCCTCATCATAAGATTACAAAGCAGTGAAGAAACCAGAAAATAAGAAACTTATACAATTGAGTTTATTTGTAGCAATTTACAACTTGCATGAGTAAAGAATATCACAGATAAGAGTTTTAGTGTGAAATCACTCAAATTTTATCTTGTGGTTTATCAGACTGCTTGATACTGCTGTGTTGTAACTCCATCTTAACTGAATGCATTATATCTAACTTTAGCATGTGGTTTTAGTGGTTTCTGAAAATATTTTGCTCAGTCAGTTTGAAAACGTAAATAGTATACATTCGTACTTAAGATGCTGTTTGTGTGACCAAGGGGGAAGTGCTGTGCTTGAAGAGGGATAGGACTCCAGCAGTGTAACACTGAATTTTCTGATCTGGATCCCCTCCAAACATGGATTCGGTTTGGATTACAACATTGGAAAATCCAGCCTTTGACTTTGTCACAAATGTAACATTCTCTGGTAAAACTAATACAATATTGAGGCTTGACAGCTGCTAAAAAGAGAGACATGTTGCAGAAGATTTTAGAATCATAGAATACTCACAATGTGGAAGGCAGGCCACTCAGTCCATTGAATCTACACTGACCCTCCAAACAGCATCCAACCCAAACCTACACCACTGCCCTGCAATGCTGAACTTCCTGTGGCTAACCCACCGAGCCTGCTTGTCTCTGGGTATGGCAATTTAGTATGGCCATCCATCTAACCTGCACATCTTTGGACTGTGGGAGGAAACCAGAGCACCCAGAGAACACCAATGCAGACACAGAGAGCATATACAAATTCCACACAGTCACCGAAGGGTTTTTGCCCAAAACGTCGATTCTCCTGCTCCATGGAAGCTGCCTGACCTGCTGTGCTTTTCCAGCACCACACTCTCGATACCCAATGCTGTGAGGCAGCATTGCTAACTACTGAGCTATCTTTTTAGTCTTACGTTCATCAGGACAAACACAAGAACATTTCAAACAATCACAACAATTTATACGACAAGAGAAAACTATGCAGATTGATTGCAATTAATGAGTCTAATTGTCCAAGACATTTCCATAGAGAAGACAACGGTGAATCAATCATTGAATCATATCTAACATAGACATTTTGTTTTGGATTTTGCAAGTATGGGCAATGAAGATAACATTGCCTATAACAAACAAGCAAAGGAACATGAAGTTTGATTCAATCAGTTAATCATTCAGATGTACTGCTAACATATATGACACTGGACCATCTATTGTTAGGTTTGATGCTGGGACTGGGAAGTATTTGCTAAGCAATCCTGAATACATTAATAACCACACAAACAACATATTTAAGCTAATCAGTTTAGGTCATGGTGTGGCTCATTTATGCTCACCAGAAATGACCAACAAGGTGAACATGTTGAAAGTGATGAAGTTAGAATGCCACGGAGAGTGGAGAGTGGAACCAGCTAGATAGTTCTTTCAGGATCCAGATGGGTCAAGATGGGTCAGATGGCCTCCTTCTGTACGCTAAAATGCTATGATTGTATGATTATGGTCAGGTCATGTGCCTTTTTTAATTTATCTGGGCTTGGAAATTGTTGTGATCATTTGAAACTTGCCATTCTTGTACATGAGTGATGTATGCAAGATGATAAACTTTGACAATACATTTCTCTTTTCAGCAAGTTCCAAACCACCAAGCAAATCAAGCTATAAAATCATAGAGTTATACAGCACAGAAACAGACCCTTTGGTCCAACTTGTCCATACTAACCAGGTATCCTAAACTCATCTAGTCCCATCTGTCAGCATTTGGCCCATATCCCTCTAAATCCTTCCTATTCAGATGCCTTTAACTGCTGTAATTGTACACCTCTCCATTTCCTCTGGCAGCTTATTTCATTCATGCATTACCCTCTGCATGGAAAGGTTGCCCCTTCCATCTTAAACCTATGCCCTCTAGTTTTGGACTCCCCTACCCTGGGGAAAAGACCTTGACTATTCACCCTTCTATGCCCCTCATGATTTTAGAAACCTGTACAAGGTCACCTCTCAGCTTCCGATGCTCCAGGGAAAACAGCCCCAGCCTATTCAGCCTCTCCATCTCCCTGTGGCTCAAATTCTCCAACCCTGGCAACATCCTTGTAAATCTTTTCTGAACCCTTTCAAGTTTAACATTTTTCCTTAAGCAGGGAGACCAGTACTACATGCAGTGTTCCAAAAGTTACCTCACCAATGTCCTGTAAAGCCGCCAAATGACATTCCAACTCATAAACTCAATGTACTGACCAATGAAGGCAAGTGTGCCAAATGTCTTCTTTACTATCCTGTCTACCTACAATTCCACTTTCATAAAACTATGGACCTGCACCCCTAGGTCTGTGTTCCCCAGGGCCTTACCATGAACCGTATAACTCCTGCCCTGATTTGCCTTACCAAAATGCAGTAATTTGCATTTATCTAAATTAACCTTCATCTGCCACTCCTTGTGGATCAAGGTCCCATTGTACTTTGAGATAACCTTCTTCACTGTCCACTACACTATCAATTTTGATGTCGTCTGCAAACTTACTAACCATACCTCCTATATTCACATCAAACTTATTTATATAAATGACGAAAAAAGTGGACCTAGCACTAATCCTTGCAGCACATTGCTGGTCACAAACTTCCAGTCTGAGAAACAACCCTCCACCATCACCCTCTGTCTCCTGTCTTCAAGCCAATTTTGTATCCAATTGGTTAGGTCCTCCTGGATTCCATGAGTTCTAACCTTATTAACCAGTCGACTTTGCGGAACCTTAATGAATGCCTTGCTGAAGTTCATATGGATAACATCTACCACATTGCCTTCATCAATCTTCATTGTTACATCTTCAAAAAACACAATCAAGTTAGTGAGACACAATTTCCCATGTTGCCTATCCCTAATCAGTCCTTGTCTTTCCAAATGCACGTAAATCCTGTCCCTCAGAATCCCCTCCAATAACTTACCCACCATTGATGTCAGGCTCACCGGTTTATAGGTCCCTGGCTTTTCCTTACCATCTTTCTTAAATAACAGCACCACATTAACCAATCTCCAGTCTTTCAGCATCTCACCTTTGGCTATTGATGATGCAAACATTTCAGTAAGGGGCCCAGCATTCAGTTCCTTCGTTTCCCACAGAGTTCTGAAATATACCCGATCAGGTCCCACGGATTTATCCAGCTCTACGCGGTTTTCGACATCCAGCACTTCCTCTTTTGTATATGGACACTTTTCAAGATACCACTACTTATTTCCCCAATTCTTTCAGTTCCATGTCCTTCTCCACAGCAAATATTCACACAAAATTGTTGTTTAGTATCGTTAATCTTTTGTCCTTAATGTGTTTGTAGAGTCTCTTTGCATTCTCCTTAACCCTATTTGCAAAAGCTATCTCATGACCCCTTTTTACCCTCCTGATTTCCCTCTTATGTATATTCTTACTGCACTTATACTCCTCTAGGATTCACTCGATCCCAGCTGTGCCTTCTTCTTTTTGACCAGAACCTCAATTTCTCTAGTCCTCCAGCTTTCCCTACAACTACTCACCTTGCCCTTTGCATAGCAAAGAAGGTTACCTCAGGTGACAACGGGATCTTGATCAGATGGGCCAATGGGCTGAGAAGTGGCAGATGGAGTTTAATTTAGATAAATGCGAGTTGCTACATTTTGGGAAAGCAAATCCTAGTGGGACTTAAACACTTAATGATAAAGTCCTAGGGAGTGTTGCTGAACATGGAGACCTTGGAATGCAGGTTCATAGCTCTTTGAAAGAGGAGTCGCAAGTGGATAGGATAGTGAAGAAGGCATTTGGTATGCTTTCCTTTATTGGTCAAAGTTTTGAGTATAGGAGTTGGGAGGTCATATTGCGGCTATACAAGACATTAGTTAGGCCACTTTTGGAATGTTCAACTTTTGGAATGTTGCATGCAGTTCTGGTTTCCTTCCTATCAGAAAAATGTTGTGATATTTCAGAGGGTTCAGAAAAGATTTACAAGGATGTTGCCAGGGTTGGAGGATTTGAGCTATAGGGAGAATAGGCTGGGGCTGTTTTCCTTGGAGCATCGGAGGCTGAGGGGTGACTTTGTAGAGGTTTATAAAATCATGTGGGACATGGATAGGATAAATAGACAAAGTATTTTCCCTGGGGTGGGGAGTCCAGAACTAGAGGACATAGGTTTAGAGTGACGAGGAAAGATACAAAAGAGACTTAAGGGACAACGTTTTTGTGCAGAGGGCGGTACGTGTATGGAATGAGCTGCCAGAGAAAATGGTGGATGCTGGTTCAATTGCAACATTTAAAAGGCATTTGGATGGGTATATGAATAGGAAGGGTTTGGAGGGATATAAGCCTGGTGCTGGCAGGTGGGACTAGATTGGGTTGGGATATCTGGTCGGCATGAATGAGTTGGACCGAAGAGTCCATGCTGTACATCTCTATGACTCTATTATCTCTGAACTCCCATTACCTCACTTTTGAAGTCCCCCGTATCCAGCCTTCCCTTTATATGCGAATAGCCTCTCCCAATCAACTTCTGAAAATTGATGCTGAAAACCATCAAAATTGCCTTTATTCCATTTTAGAACTTTTAGATCAGGACTATCCCTTTACATAACTATTTTAAAACTATTAGAAATATGGTCACTGGCCCCCAACTATGCCCTGAGTTAATCTGCCTTATCTATCAGGCCTCATGCATTGAAATAATTACAGTTTAACTTATCAGTCTTACCTCGTTCTCTTCTTTGCTCTCACCTGCCTTGACTATTTAACTTGCTCTTCTTGTCAACTGTAAAACAGCCTTAGACTAATTGCTTTTCTCACTATCTCTTTGGATCTCACTAAATTTATGTTACAATCTGGCTCAGGACAAGTAACTGTTCTGTTTAAAATAGACAAAGTCCAAGTATTGACCAAGAGAATAAAGTCACAAGTTTCCCCAGGTTTTTAAACAAGGAAAATACATTTTACTGAGTACAGTTAGAAAAGCAGAACAATCTACAATACATAAACAACATATATTGGATCATCAAGAACTAACATGAAGTGTATATAGATTAACAGACAAACTGAGGTCAAACAGCCCACAGAGTCCATCAAATAGCAGATGTGGTCTGTTCAGATCTCACAGATTTCTTTGCAACCTTCCCAGATCTTGGTGACACTGTGGATGACCAAATCTCATCAAAATCTTATCTCTTTTACAATCCACCAATTCTGTACCATTGAACATCTAACCTCTCAACACTTCAAAGTTTTTGACATACAGCCTCAATGATTACTGATTATTGCCTGTTGTGCACTGAACCCTGAAGGGATTTGATTAACCTGTCAAAGCTCTACAAGGAAGCCCCACCCTTGTTACCACATAGGAACATCTTGTACCTTGATTTACTTAATTCTCCAACTTCTAGAGCACAACACATACAAAAAAAAGGATTTTATTGCAAATGTGAAAATACCATGTTACAAACTGGTAGGATGTGATTATAGTTACTGAAGCCATGGCATGTTTGTGACAGTTAGCAACCCTAAAAGTAGGAGGAAGAACAACTCTCTCATATAGCTTATTCTAGACAGTTCAGATTGCCACTGGCAGCATTTGAGATGATGTTACTTATTCATCATTTTTTAGTAATCAGATGAGATGAACAATGTTTTATTAAAATGATAGATTCATAGTCATACATGCAAACAGACTCTTTCATCCAAACAGTCCATGCTGAACATAATCCCAAACGAAACTAGTCCCATCACCCTGCTCCTGGCCCATATCCCTCCAAACCTTTCCTATTCATGTACTTACCTAAGTGTTTTTAAATGTTGTAATTGTGCCAGTATCCACAACTTCCACATGTGAGCCACCCTCTGTGTGCAAAAACAAATTTGCCCCCAGGTCTTCTTTAAATCTCTCTCCTCTAACATTAAAAATATGCCCCCTAGTCTTGAAATTCTCCATCTCAGGGAAAAGAAACCTAACCTTAACCTTATCTAAGCCCCTCATGATTTTATAAACCTCTATAAGGTCACCTCTCAACCTCCGACCTTCCAGTTAAAAAAGTCCCAGCTTATTCAGCCTTTCTTTATAACTCAAATGTTCCATACCCAGCAACATCCTGGTTTCTTCTGAACCGTCTCTAGCTTAACAATATCCTTTCTGTAACAGGGTGACCAGAACTGCACACAATATTCCCCAGAAGAGGCCTCATCAATGTCCTGTCCATACTCAACATGACGTCCCAATTCCTGTACTCAAAGGTCTGAGCAATGAAGGCAAGTGTGCTCAATGTCTTTTTGACCACTCTGTCTATTTGTGATGCAAACTTCAAAGAATTATGTACCTGACCTCCTAAGTCCCTCTGTTCTACAACATTACCCAAGGCTCTACCATTAATTGTATAAGTCCTCTCCGTGTCTGTTGTACAAAAATGGAATACCTCGCATTTATCCAAATTGAACTCCATCTTTCATTTTTTAGAAATTCCTCAGGGCCCCTCATTAGGAAATGTCACATTAGCTGTTTGTAGCTATACTAAGTGGATAATAGTTTTTGTTACAAAAAGAAGATAGCTCGGCTTTATTTCTACTTTGTGGAGGTCTTTTTAGTTTAGAATCTTTCACAGGCTTTTAACGAAACAATTACTACAATTAAAACAAAATGGTAAGATTACATCTGTTAAAATCAGGAAATGCACAGTCAATCACTCATAGTGCACAATTACATTTTGGGTGAGCACTTCTCCTTATTAACTTCCTTCAAACCTGAGGAAGGTGCTGAGCTACTTTCAAACAAACTGTGAGATTGCCAGATTTCGTGTACTGTAAGACTATAAAACATAAGTGCAGAAGTCGGACATTTGGCCCATTGAAGCTACTCCACCAATCAATGAGACCATGCTGATCTGATAATCCTTGACTCCACTTTCTTGCCTTATCCCCAGATCTCTGGATTACTTTACTGTCTGTCTTAGCTTTGAATATACTTGATGGCTTAATCTCAAAAACCATTTTGCCATAAAGAATTCAACAGGTTCACCACATTCTGAGAGAAGAAGGTCTTGATTGGGCGACTCCTTACTCTGAGGTTGTGCCCTCTGGTCTTGGACACTGTCACAAGAGAAATAAAACTTCTCTGCATCTATTTGCTCAGCTCCCTAAGAATCTTATGTTTCAATAAGGTCACCTCTCATTCTTCTAAATTCCAATGTGTGCAAGGTCAGTCTACTCAACCTCTCTTCATACGAAATTCCCTCCAATACCTGAAATAACTTAGTGATTTTGGTTTTGTGGATGCCCCCAGTGCCAATACTTCTTTTCTTAAATAAGGTAATCAAAACTGTAACAAGTTGTCTGACTAGTGCCTTGTAAAGTTTTAGCATAACCTCCCTATTTATGTAGTTCATTTCCTTCCAAATGAAGGCCAACATTCCATTTGCCTTCCCCATTACCTGGTGAAGCTGAATGCTAGCTTTTTGTGATTCATGTTCAAGGATCTCCAAATACCTCTGTACTGTTGATTTCTGCAGTTCTTCTCTGTTTAAATAATATTCAGCTCTTGTATTCTTCCTGGAAAAGTACATAACCTCACAATTTCCCACGTTACATCCTACCTATCAGGTTTTTGCCCACTAACTCAACATGTGTGCATCTCTTGGTAGGTTCTTTGTGTCATCCTCAGTATCTGCCTTCCTACCTCTTCATGTGTCATCCACAAACTGGGCGATAGATCATTCACTTCATTCATCCAAGTCTTTAATGTAATGTAAATGATTGTGACCCACCACTGATTCCTGTAACACTCCACTATTTGCAGGTTGCCATTCTGAATATGCTCACTTTATTTTAACTCTGTATCTTCAGTTAGTTAGCCAATCCTCAATGCATGCTAATATACTACCAGGCTACTTCACAGAATCGTAGAATCCCTACAGTGTGGAAACAGGCCATTTGGCCCAACATGTGCATACCAACCCTCCAACGACCTATTTCTCTACCCTATTACTCTACATTTACCCCTGACTAATGCACCTAGCCTATACATCCCTGAACACTATGGGCAATTTAGCCTGGCCAATTCACCTTGCCTGCACATATTTGGACTGTGGGAGGAAACCAGAGAACCCGGAGGAAACCCACACAGACACGGGGAGAATATACAAATTCCACACAGACAGTAGCCCGAGGCTGGAAGTGAACCCAGATCTCTGGCCATGTCAGGCAGTTATGCTAACTACTGAGTCACCATGCCAGCCATCTTATTAAGTAGTCTTATCAACAAAAGGCATTATCAACTGCCTTTTGGAAATCCAAATATATTATATCAACTGGTTTATCCAAACTGCATCTTACCTCCTCAAATGATGATGGCATTCGATTCATCTGTCCAAATTGTTACTGTATATTGTGAACAGCTGGGGTCCCAACACTGAACTCTGAGGCACCCCACTTGACACTTCCTGCCACTCGGAAAAGGACCCTGTCTTCCAACCAGTTCTCTATCCATGTCAATGCATTACCTTCAATACCATGAGCTCTAATTTTCCTTACTAATCTCTTGTAAGAGGGGGGGATGGCTCGTAAAAAGCTTTTGAAAGAGGTTAATGGCTATTCCAAATGAATTAAAGCACACACACATTGGGTCTATTCATGGAAACCAAATACAAGAACATTAAGATGTCACTTGTTGAAACTATCACTGTAAAGTAATCACATGACAGGATTGTTTCCAGTAATAACTTGAGCATTAGGAAATTCTCATAAAGAACTAATAAAAAATTACACTCAGGGTCTTATATATTTTTAAAATAAAATCCATTACCTTACCATTCTACACGAGTATATGACATTAGGGATGGTATTGGACCAGTGATTTAGTCTGTGAATAGATATTCATGTCATAGAAATCCAGAATTACAGAATTGCTGCAATGTAGAAGGAGGCTATCCATATATGTGAGCATGCAGCTATGGGATTGTTGCAAAAATATAGTTGATTAATCATAGACCTTTAGAGAAGGGAGCCTTCCATCTTTGCCTCATATGTGACTGTAGTTCCAGACCAATGAGGTTGACCTCTGACATCAGCCTGCAAACCATGTAATTGTATCAAATTATTATGGCAACCTGGGATGGGCATTCAGTGTGTTGGGCAGGTTAATAATGTCCATATCCCAAGAATGACTATATGGTGGAACCAACCAACTTCAGTTGCTTCTCCAGTGACCTTCCCTCCGTTCTAAGGTGAGATGTGGGGATGTTTGCTGATGACTGCACAATATTCAGCACCATTCATGATTTCTCAGGTACTGACACACTACTGGAAACAATCCTGTCATGTGGTTACTTTACAGTGACAGTTTCAACAAGTGACGTCTTAATGTTCTTGTATTTGGTTTCCATTAATAGGCCCAATGTGTGTGTGGTTTAATTCTGCTCTAGTGCAGTAAGACCTGGATATTACTCAGGCTTGTGCTGACAATTGGAAAGTAGTATTTGCACAACAAAAATGCCAAGCAATAATCATCTCCAACATGAGAGAATCTAACCATTGCCCTTTGATGTTTAATGCATTACCGTCATTGAATTCCCACTATCCGCATTCAGGGGATTACCATTGACCAGAAATTGAAATGGACTAGTCATCTAAGGTGTTGTGGCCAGAAGACTTGGTCAGAGCTAGGCATCTTAAGCAAGTAACTGACGTCTTGACTCGCCAAAGCCTATCCATCATCAACAAGATACAAATCAGTATGATGTGCCAGTACCCTGTATTTGCCTAGATGAGTGCACCTCCTACAACACTCAAGAAATTTGACATTATCCAGAGCAAAGCAGCCCGCTTGATTGGCAGCACAACCACAAACATTCAGTCTCTCCACCACCGACTCATAATAGCAGCAGTATGTACCATCTACAAAATGCACTTGAGAAATTCAACAAAGATCCTTAGTACCTTTGAAACACACAACCAATATCATCTAGAAGGGTAAAAGCAGCAGAGAAAAAGTCCCCACTCATAAGTTACCCTCCAAGCAATTCACCATCAAGACTTGGAAATATATCACTGTTCCTCCAGTATCAATGGGTCAAACTTGTAGAAATCCCTAATAGCATTCTGTGTGCACTTACACCAAAGGGATTGCACTGGTTCAATGTGGCAGCACACCACCACCTTCTCAAAGTTAAAGATCACACAACATCAGATTATAGTCCAACAGGTTTACTTGGAAGCACTGGCTTTCAGAGCGCCGCTCCTCCATCAGTTGGTTGTGGAGATTAAGATCATGTTCACAGAATTTATAGGCAAAGGAGTCCAGTGTCCTGGAGATGTGATACAGTAAACAAATTTAGATTAAGTCTTTCATCTTTTAGAATAGAATATGGTGGTTTACGTTTTTTAATATATAAATCCCAGAATTACATTCTCAAAGTGGTGTCAGCTTATCTAATAATAGGTGTCAACTCAGCTCAGTTCACTAAATGTGTGAAGGCAAATTCTGTACCAATGTTGAGTCAATTCTGTTTCTAAAGTGGGGACCACAGAATCTCATGCAGTTTTTGAGCAAAACAAAATGTAATTCTGCAAGTACAAATTCACCCCATGAACTTATATAACCTGGTGTTGTGTGATTTTTAACTAAAGTTGTTTAATATATCAGTACAACTCCATGTCACTGTAACCATCAACACCACTAACTGCTGGCTCAAAGTGGAGAGGATCTCTGAGGAGATCGCGCCTATCGACACAAACATCAAGTTTCTGCAGAAATGCAAGCAGGCAGGAAAGATCTCAAAAGGATTTCAGATCATGAACCCACTCAGGTTGACCTACAATACAGACTACGCTGAGAGACTTTCCCACTGCACCTCTTGCCAACTCCTCAATCATCTTGTCCACCAACTCTACAGCAGGTGCCATAACCTTGAAATCAAGATGGACTCCACACTCAAGATACAGATGTAGAATTACACAACATTGCCAAACAGACAAGGTGACAAAACTACACCATGTACATGCACACCAAGAACAAGAAACTGAAGAAACTTGGCATCATCACCAGCAGTAGCCAAGCTCCCTTTCTCCACCACCCCACCTCCCCCCCACCCCCAAGCTCCCTTCCTCCACCCACTCCACCCACCCCACCTCCCCTCCCCGCGACACCACAATTGAAAACGTTATCACCATGGGGAAATCTGTCGTCAACTTATCGGACCACATCCTTCAATCGGCAGACATAGAAGTTCTTAGCAGAGGGCTTAATTTCTGCCTCACCACCAAAATGGACCCCATGGGTCCTGCAGCAGACATAGAGGAATTCATCAGATTAATGAGCCTCCGGGAATTCTTTCATGATTACAACAGCCATCCAAATGAGTCCATTGCTGAAGTGGAACAAACATCACAGGGATCCATAGAGGAGTGACCAAAGAAGGAGTCGACTTGGACCCCGCTGGGGGGGGCCTCTGCCCGGAGCTTGACATGTATGCTCAAACTGTCAGGAAATGTGTCAATGCCAGATTCATCAGCCGCACCCACAAGGTAGAGCAAAAAATCACCCGATCACAACACAATGCCATCCATACTTTCAAAACCAATCGCAACATTGTCATCAAACCAGCAGATAAAGAAGGAGCCATCGTCATTTAGAATAGAACAGATTATTGCTAGGAAGTGTACAGATAACTGAACAACCAGGAACACTACAGGCAACTACCAGCCGATCTGACCAAAGAACACACCCATGAACTAAAAAAATTGATCAGGACTTTTTATCCAGTCTTTCAGTGCTCTCATCCCACGTACTTCTCACAAAGGTGATTTCTACTGCCTTCTGAAGATACACAAAGCCAACACACCAGGACGTCCCATCGTATCAGGCAATTGGACACTGTGTGAGAACCTTTCTGGCTATGTTAAAGGCATCTTTAAGCCATTGTACAGGGGACCCCCAGCTTCTGTCGCAATGCTACAGATTTCTTAAAGAAACTCAGCACCCATGGACCAGTCAAATCGGGAACGTTCCTCGTCACAATGGACATGTCAGTATGCTGCATCAGCATTCCCCATGATGACGGTCTCACAGCAGCAGCTTCAGTATTCAATACCAGTAACTGCCAATCTCCAAGCACTTTCCTACAACTCATCTGCTTCATCGTTGACCACAACGTCTTCACCTTTGACAACCAGTTCTTCATCCAGATACATGGAACAGCTATGGGATCAAATTTGCACCCCAATATGCCAACATTTTTGTGCAAAGGTTTGAACAAGACCTCTTTTCTGCACAGGTCCTCCAACCAACACTATACACCAGATACATTGATGACATTTTCTTCCCCTAGACTCATGGCGAGGAATCAAGGAAACAATTACACAGTGACATCAACGAGTTTCATCCCACCATCAGATGTACCACGGACTACTCTTTAGTATCTCTCTTATTCTTGGACACATGCATCTCCATCAAGGATGGGCACCTCAGTACCTCACTCTACCGCAATCTCATGGATAACCTCATGATGCTACAATTCTCCAGCTTCCACCCAAAACATATTAAAACAGCTATCCCCTATGGACAAGCCCTTCACATACACAGGGTCTGTTCAGATGAGGAAGAACGTGATGGACACCTAAAGGTGCTCAAGGATGCCCTCATAAGAACAGGATATGATGCTCAACTTGTCGACTGCCAGTTACAATGCCACAGTGAGAAACTGCAATGATCTCCTCAGGAGACAGACACGGGCTGCAACCGACAGGGTACCTTTTGTTGTCCAGTACTTCCTGGAAGCCAAAAGACAACGCCATTTTCTTCGCAGTCTGCAACACATTATCGATGAGGATGAGCACCTCACCAAGACCTTCCCTCCACCTCCACTTCTCGCCTTTAAACAACTATCAAACATCAAACAAATCATTGTTTGCAGCAAACTGCCCAGCCTTCAGGACAGCATTGACCACAATACTGTACAACCATGTCACGGCAGCTGCTGCAAAACATGTCAGAGTATCAACATCGATACCACCATTACACATGGGGGCACCTCCCACCATGTACATGGCAGGTACTCATGTGACTTGGCCAATGTTATCTATCTCATACACTGCAGCCAGGATTGCCCTGAGGCTCATTACATCGGTGAGACTGAATACAGGGGAACCTCGATTATCAGAACGAGATGGGCAGGCACTATTTTGTTTGGATAATCGATTATTTGGTTAATCAATTAAGTGCCTTTCCTCTGGGGCTCGGAGTTTTTAAAGTCTGCTCCCCATTCAGGAGACTGCAGCAGCATACAGAGCGCGAGCTCCTGCCTGCCCCATCCCATCCAACACCGCCCCCAGCCAACCACACCCCACTCCCGCCCACACCTAACACCGCTGCCCGCCCAGCCCTCACCCCCATCCAACACTGACCCCTGCTTTCGTCCAACA
>NC_057713.1:45140379-45148628 GCF_004010195.1 Chiloscyllium plagiosum
CTGCAGATGCTGGAGATCAGAGCTGAAAATGTGTTGCTGGAAAAGCGCAGCAGGTCAGGCAGCATCCAAGGAACAGGAGAATCGACGTTTCGGGCATAAGCCCTTCTTCAGGAATGAGGAAAGTGTGTCCAGCAGGCTAAGATAAAAGGTGGGGAGGAGGGACTTGGGGGAGGGGCATTGGAAATGCAATAGGTGGAAGGAGGTCAAGGTGAGGGTGATAGGCCAGAGTGGGGTGGGGGCGGAGAGGTCAGGAAGGAGATTGCAGGTTAGGAAGGCGGTGCTGAGTTTGAGGGATTTGACTGAGACAAGGTGGGGGGAGGAGAAATGAGGAAACTGGAGAAATCAAGGGATGAACTAATGCCACTGGCTTAGCTCCTTTTACCACATCTTTTCCCACAGTGCCTTTCTTTAATGACTAGCACTGTGATTTTATGTGTCCCACTTTCTGGCAATGAAAATACCTTTTCCCAGTGCCCTTCTGAAACCACCAGCACTGTAATTTTCTGTCTTCTATTCCTTTACAGTGAAAACACCTGAGGCTTTTCACCTCCTTTCCACCCTCTTGGGCTTCTTTAGCATGTAGTAAATTCTTACTATAGCTCTCTACTCTTGGTTTCGTAGTGTAGTACCTCCTCTTCGCCCAACTTCTATCCCTCACAGGACGAACTTCTGGCTGGAAGCTTGTCTTATAAACCAACATGTATTCATCTGCTAATTCTGCTTCCCTTCGCACTTCCTGAACTTTCTGTTCTTCCATGTGACAGATCTAAGTGTTTGAGTAATTCCCTTCCAATGTCAGCTTTACTTTTGCCCTTGGTTAAACCCAAATCTAACTTATTTGCTAATTCTAAAAGTAAGGCCTTTTTCTTTCCTTCTGAACTTTCTTGGCAAATTTGAGAATCATCTTCAAATCCCAGAACCTCTTCAGCAATTTTAGGAGCCTTTTCTCTCACTTTTAATTTAATCAACCACAAATCACTGAAATTAAACAAATTGCCTGCCTACGTTTCATTTAAAGATCCAGGGCACTAATGTTCAAGTGTTTAAATCTGCTGGGAGTTTTCATACCCCCAAAATTATTCAAACCTGTCTAAACCAGTACAAATCCCAAATCCAAGACCCAAACTATTCAAATCGCAGACAAAAGCCCCCCAAACCATTCAAATCCTGGATGAGTGCCCAAACTGTTATGACGTGGAGTAAGCCCTCCTGCTAAATCAAACTAGCAACACAGAAAAGATTTATCCCGTACAGTAATCTGTAAATCAGCTAATAACTAACTAACAACTATTTACAACTCCTTCCCCTAAGCTATCTTTTACTTTCCCTTCTATAATACTAGCTTGATAAAACCCCCAATTAAGATTTGCTGAAAAATTCAATTTTCAAAACCAACCAGCTGTCCAACCTTCTCGTTGCCGATTTGCTCTCCAGGTCGGTGTCGATGCTTATCTCTGTGTAAGCTCCTTCTCTAGACACGTGCCTCTCACAGAGGTCTGACTAGCAGTCTACATCTGTTGGTCCTGGGCAGTTCTCTCCCAACTGTTTAATGGTTCCTAGTCTTATACCCCCAAAGCATCGGATTGTTTCACTGGCTTTTAATATTGTCAATATACTCAATTCAAACTTGATTGCTGTTTGTTTTTTTTTGGGGGGGGGGTATAATTTAAACTGATTGGCTTAATTCAAATTTGTTTTTGTTTCCAGGCAACCAGCTATCCTAGCTGCTGGACCACATGTTACATTACATCTTGTTCAAAACACTTGGTGATGTCAGGTAGTTGTGCTAGCTTTTAACTCTCGTAAAGGTATAGTACCCCCACATCTTCATAACAATAATATAACTGAAAAGTTGACTAGATGGATTTCTACAGTAATACTTCAATGTATTATTATTTATTTGTAAATCTTTTGCTAAATTGCCTACAAACATCCTGTGGTCCTACTCCTGTGACACATCCCTGCAGTTAAGATTATGATTAGCATAAACATTCATTTCTGATCCACATGTTCCTGTTTTGTTATTGTTATATTATCCCTTTGTGCAGCTCTTAAGGCACCTACAATAAACTCATTCCCACATCAAACCAGAAAGCTTTTGTTCAACAGCAGTATTAACTCTTCAGGGTATTTGTTTTAATGTTCACTCATGGGATGTGGCCATCATTGGCTGGACCAGCATTTACTGCCCATGCCCAGTTACTCTTGAGAAGATGGTCGCCATGACTTGGAGGTGCTAGTGTTGGGCTGGGGTGAACAAAGTTAAAAATCAGGTAGGCAAAAGTGAGTATTGCAGATGCTGGATATCAGAGTCAAGATTACAGTTGTGCTGGAAAAACAACAGCAGGCCAGGCAGCATCTGAGGAACAGGAAAATCGATGTTTCGGGCAAAAGCCCTTCATCAGGAATGAGGCTGGGAGCCTTGGTGGTGGAGAGATAAAGGGGATGGAGGTGGGGCTAGGGGGAAGGTAGCTGATAGTGCAATAGATGGATGGAGGTGGGGGTGAAGGTGATAGGTTGGAGAGGAGGGATGAGCAGAAGGGTGGGAAGGAAGATTGACAGAAGGAGCAGGTCATGTGGACGGTGCTGAGCTGGAAGGTTGGAACTAGGGTAAGGTGTGTGGAAGGGGAAATGAGGAAACTGGTGAAGTCCACATTGATGCCATAGGGTTGAGGGATCACGAGGCCGAAGATGAGGTGCTCTTCCTCCAGGTGTTGGATGGTAAGGGAGTGGTGATGGAGGAAGCCCAGGACCTGCATGTCCTCGGCAGAGTGAGAGGGAGAGTGGGGTTTATTGGCGTGGGTGTCCCAGAGATGTTCTCTGAAGCACTCTGCGAATGGATGTCCAATCTCCCCAATGTAGAGGAGACCACATTGGGTGCAATGGATAAAGTAAATGACGTGTGGAAGTGCAGGTGAAACTTTGATGGAGGTGGAAGGCTCCTTTACGGCCTTGGATGGAGGTGAGGATGGAGGTGTGCGGAGATTGGTGGGGTGGAAGGTGAGGTCCGGGGTGGGGTTCTGCCCTTGTTGCGGTTGGAAGGATGGGGTTCGAGGGCAGAGGTGCTGAAAGTGGATGAGATGCGCTGGAGGGTATCTTCAATCACGTGGGAAGGGAAATTGCAGCCTTTAAAGAAGGATATACAAAGTTAAAAAGCACACAACACCAGGTTATAGTCCAACAGGTTTATATGGAAGCACTAGCTTTCAGAGCTCTGCTCCTTCATCAGGTGATTGTGGAGATTGTAAGACACAGAATTTAGAGCAAAAGTTTACAGTGTGATGTAACTCAAATTATATATTGAAAATGACCTGGTTTGTTTGTTAAGTCTCTCCCCTTTTAGAATGACCATGTTAGTTTCAGTTCTTTCATATGTAAACCACAAGACTTTTTTTAGAAGTTACATTCTCAAGTGGACTTTAACAATTGGTGTCAGCCCAGATAAGGTATTGAAGGTGTTATCTCCATTTTCTGGATTCGAATTAGTCTGACCATTGTGGCATAGGCAGCCTCACAGCATACACACACCCACACGCACACACTGTCATGCACATTCAATCTTTTGTTCCTACATACACACACATATAAGTTTAAGGGGTGAATTTGTTTTTGCAGAATTACATTTTATTTTGCTCAAAAACTGTATAAATCCATTAGATTAGATTAGATTACTCACAGCGTAAAAACAGGCCCTTCGGCCCAACAAGTCCACACAGACCCTCCGAAGAGCAACCCATCCAGACCCATTCCCCTACATTTACCCTTTCACCTAATACTACGGGCAATTTAGCATGGCCAATTCACCTAACCTCACATTTTTGGACTGTGGGAGGAAACCGGAGCACCCGGAGGAAACCCACGCAGACATGGGGATAATGTGCAAACTCCACACAGACAGTTGCCTGAGGCGGGAATTGAATCTGGGTCTCTGGCACTGTGAGGCAGCAGTGCTAACCACTGTGCCACTGTGCCACCATATAAAACTATACAGAGGTTTGTAAATCTGACATAGCATTGGGACACAGACGGACTTCACACGTATTGTTAAAAACTTGAGAATGTAATTGAAAAGAAGTTCAGGGATTTACATGTAAAAGAACGGAAACCAGCATATGCCATTGTACACAGAATGCACACAATGCTATTAGGGATTTCTAGAATTGACACTGAAGAAACAGTGATATATTTCCAAGTCTTGATGGTGAACGGTTTGGAGGGTAAACTTATAGGTGGTGATTTTCTCTCTGCAGCCTTTGACCTTCTAAACGACCTTTGACCTTCTAGACGATATTGGTTCTGTGTCTAGAAAGTGCTAAGGATCTTTGTTGAATTTCTCAAGTGCATTTTGTAGATGGTACATACTGTTGCTACTGTGAGTCAGTGGTGGAGGAACTGAATGTTCGTGGTTGTGCTGCCAAACAAGTGGGATGCTTTGCTCTGGATAGTGTCAAATTTCTTGAGCGTTATTGGAGGTGCACTCATCCAGGCAAATACAGGGTACTGGCACATTACACTAATTTGTATCTTGTTGATGATGGATAGGCTTTGGTAAGTCAAGATGTCAGTTACTTGCTTAAGATTCCTAACTCTGACCAAGTCTTCGAACCACAACACCTAGACGACAATCCGTTTAAGTTTCTGGTCAATGGTAATTCCCAGGATGTGGATATTAGGGGATTCAGTGATGGCAATGCATTGAACGTCAAAGGGCAATGGTTAGATCCACTTTTGTTGGAGATAGTTAATGCTTGGCAATTCTATTGTGCAAATATTACTTTCCAATTGTCAGCACAAGCCTGGATAATAACCAGGTCTTACTGCACTAGAGCATGGAGTGTTTCAGTACCTGAGAAATCATGAATGGTGCTGAATATTGTGCAGTCATCAGCAAACATCCCCACTTCTCACCTTACGATGAAGGGAAGGTCACTGGAGAAGCAACTAAAGTTGGTTGGTTCTATCTTACAGTCATTCTTGGGATATGGACATTATTAACCTGCCCAACACACTGAATGCCCATCCCTGGCTGCCATAATGATTTAATACAATTACATGGTTTGCAGGCTGATGTCAGAAGTCAACCTCATTGGTCTGGAACTACAGTCACATATGAGGCAAAGATGGAAGGCTCCCTTCTCTAACAGTCATTGATTAATCAACTATATTTTTGCAACAATCCCATAGCTTCATGCTCACATTTATGGATAGCCTCCTTCTACACTGCAGCAATTCTATGATTCTGGATTTTTATGACATGAATATCCATTGACTGACGAAATCACTGGTCCAATACCATTGCCAGTGTCATATACTCGTGTAGAATGGTAAGGTAATAGATTTTATTTTACAAGTTTATAAGAAAACACACTGCGTGTAATTGTTTAATAGCTCTTTAAAGAAAGATGTTGTGAAACTTGAAAGGGTTCAGAAAAGATTTACAAGGATGTTGCCAGGATTGGAGGATTTGAGCTATATGGAGATGCTGAACAGGCTGGAACTGTTTTCCCTGGAGCATTGGAGGCTGAGGGGTAACCTTATAGAGGATTACAAAATCATGAGGCACATGGATAGGATAAATAGACAAAGTCTTTTCCCTGGGGTTGGGGAGTCCAGAACTAGAGGGCATAGATTTAGAGTGAGAGAGGAAAGAGATAAAAGAGACCTAAGGGGCAACTTTTTCACACAGAGGGTGGTATGTGTATGAATGAGCTGCCAGAGAAAGTGGTGGAGGCTGGTACAATTGCAACATTTAAGAGGCATTTGGATGGGTATATGAAAAGGAAGGTTTTGGAGGGATATGGGCCGGGTGCTGGCAGGTGGGACTAGATTGGGTTGGGATATCCGGTCGGCGTGGACGGGTTGGACCGAAGGGTCTGTTTCCACGCTATACATCCATCTCTATGACTCTATAATTTCCGAATGCTCAATTTATTACTGGAAACAATCCTGTCATGTGATTACTTTCCAGTGAAAGTTTCAACAAGTGACGTCTTAATGTTCTTGTATTTGGTTTCCATTAAAAGACCCAATGTGTGTGTGCTTTAATTCACTTGGAATAACCGTTAACCTCTTTCAAAAGGCTTTTGACAAGTTCCTCCCCCACACACACACACAAGAGATTAGTAAACAAAATCAAAGCTCATGGTATTGTAGGTAATGTATTAACACAGATAGAGAACTGGTTGGAAGACAGGGTGCTATTCAGAGTGGCAGGAGGTGTCGAGTGGTGTGCCTCAGTGTGAAAGTTCACTTTCAGTTCACTCAAAGTTGTGAACCTGTGGAATTCTCTTCCACAAAAAGTTTTGCAGCCGGTTTGCTCAATGTATTCAAGACGGAGCTGGATGTGGCCCTCATGACTAAAGGGATCAAGGGATATATGGAAGGAAAGTGGGAGTGGGATATTGAATGATTCCTGATGAAGGGCTTATGCCCATAATCTCAATTTTCCTGTTCATCACCTGCTGTGTTTTTCCACAACCACACTCTCGACTTTGTTCCATGACACTCAAGAGTTAAACTTTTCAAGATGCTGTGGAAGTCAGGTTTTTTTGCATGTGCTAAATATTGCTGAGTTTTATACTGCACTTCATATCTTGGTTTCACTTCCTTTGGCTCACCAAACTGATCTTTAGCATAGTACGTAGACTCACTGAAATAAGGTACATTTGTGCACACCCTGCATATAGCTTTACCTTTAATCTTCCTTCATACTTGAAGAAGATAATTCTGCACTCGTTTCCTAACAGAATTTCCCAAATTAAATAAATTAGTGAAGGATATTTATTCATTTATTTATTTCAAGGCTAACAGGCACACCAAAATATCAGTATTTCGAAGTTCTCCTCCTGTTTGCCAAGAGGTAGACTCATTCAAAGCTTCAGGAATTGCATTGGAAGCTTACAAGATACCAAACCTTCACAAATTCTTTAGGGAAAAGGCTAACGAGACACTTATAGGGCAGTATGTTTCATGATAGCAGTAGGGAAATACTCAAATCCATCAGTAGCTAGGTTAAACAGTTTTCCAACATTCTTTTTTCTTCCAATTTTTTTTTCCATTTTTTCATGGCATGGGAGTGTTGCAGGCTGGGCCAATATTTACTACCCATCCCTAATTGCCCAGAGGGTAGTGAAGAATGTTATGACTTGGAGACAGACAGCCAACCCAAATCAGCCTTTCTACCTCTGTATTGACACACAATAAAATTAAGCCAAAGACCCCAAATAATTACTCCAGTGGTTCCTAAACTGTTTTTAAAATTAGTTTCAGATGGTTTTGAATCTCAAAGGCCTAACTATTTATTAATTACACAATAACTACAGAAGATGAAAAACTAAACAATAAGTTTAGCTGATGAATTCCTATTCTTAAATATTTGTTTTCAGCCACCATTCACACAAAAGACAGACAAACAAACACAATTAGTGGACAAGTAAAATAAATGGCCAGATTATTTTAATAGCTTTCATACTATAGAATAGAATCCCTATAGTGTGGAAACAGGCCCTTTGGCCCAACATATCCACACCCACCCTCCGGAGAGTAAATCACCCAGACCCATTCCCCTAAATTTGCCCCTGACTAATGCACCTAATCTACAATTCCCTGAACACTATGGACAATTTAGCATGGTCAATTCACATAACCTGCACATCTTTGGATTGTGGGAGGAAACCAGAGTACCCGAAGGAAACCCACGCAGACACAGGGAGAATGTGCAAATTCCACACAGATAGTCGCCCGAGGTTTGAATTGAAACCGGGTCCCTGGAGCTGAATTTGGGTTGAGAGAGTACTAACAGTGACCTCAGTAAGAGGACGATGGAAATATGTTGTTTCACATGCAATAGATAGAAGACAGAACATAGAACATTACAGCGGAGTAGAGGCACTTCGGCCCTCAATGTTGTGCCAACCTGTGGAACCAATCTGAAGCCCATCTAACCTACACTATTCCATTCTTGTTCATATGCCTATCCAATGACCATTTAAATGCCCTTAAAGTTGGCGATTCTTGATTAGTGGTGCTGGAAGAGCACAGCAGTTCAGGCAGCATCCAAGGAGCAGCAAAATTGACGTTTCGGGCAAAAGCCCTTCATCAGGAATAAAGGCAGTGAGCCTGAAGCGTGGAGAGATAAGCTAGAGGAGGGTTGGGGGTGGGGAGAAAGTAGCATAGAGTACAATGGATGAGTGGGGGAGGGGATGAAGGTGATAGGTCAGGAAGGAGAGGGTGGAGTGGATAGGTGGAAA
>NC_057713.1:45150645-45193805 GCF_004010195.1 Chiloscyllium plagiosum
CCTGATGAAGGGCTTTTGCCCGAAACGTTGATTTCGCTGCTCCTTGGATGCTGCCTGAACTGCTGTGCTCTTCCAGCACCACTAATCCAGAATCTGGTTTCCAGCATCTGCAGTCATTGCTTTTACCTCGTTAAAGTTAGCGAGTCTACTACTGTTGCAGGCAATGCGTTCCATGCCCCTACTACTCTCTGAGGAAAGAAACTACCTCTGACATCTGTCCTACATCTATCACCCCTCAATTTAATGCTATGTCCCCTCGTGCTAGCCATCGCCATCCAAGGAAAAAGGTTCTCACTGTCCACCCTATCTAACCTGCTGATTATCTTATGTCTCAATTAAGTCATTTCTCAACCCTCGTCTCTTTAATTAAAACAGCCTCAAGTCCCTCAGCCTTTCCTCATAAGACCTTCCCTCAATACCAGGCAACATCCTACTAAATCTCCTCTGAACTCTTTCCAAAGCTTTCAAATCCTTCCTCTAACACAGTGACCAGAACTGTACGCAATATTCCAAATGTGGCCACACCAGAGTTTTGTTCAGCTGCAGCATGATCTCATCATTCCAAAGCTCAATCCCTCTAAAAGCTAACATGCTGTATGCCCTCTTAACAACCCTATCAATCTGGCTGGCACCTTTCAGAGATCTATGTATCTGGCCATCTCTGTTCATCTACACTACCAAGAATCTTACTATTAGCCCAGTACTCTGCATTCCTGTTACTCCTTCCAAAGTGAATCACCTCATGCTTTTCCACATTAACCTCTATTTGCCACCTCTCAGTCCAGCTCTGCAGCTTATCTATGTCTGTCTGGAACCTATAACATTCTTTGTCACTATCCACAACTCTACCAATCTTAGTGTCATCTGCAAATTTACTAACCCATCCTTCTATGCCCTCATCCAGGTCATTCATAAAAATGACAGACAGCAGTGGACCCAAAACAGATCCTTGCGGTACCGCACTAATAACTGAACTCCAGAATAAAGATTTCCCATCAATCACCACCCTCTGTCTTCTTTCAGCTAGCCAATTTCTGATCCAAACCGCTAAATCAAACTCAATACTATGCCTCCATATTTTGTGCAATAGCCTACCGTGGGGAACCTTATCAAACGCCTTACTGAAATCCATATGCACCACATCATCCACCTCAATAAGGTTTGTGAGGCACGACCTGTCCTTCACAAAACCGTGTTGACTATCCCTAATCAACTTATTCCCTTCTAGATCATTATAAATCCTATCTCTTACAACCCTTTCCAACACTTTACCCACAACTGAAGTAAGGCTCACAGGTCTATAATTTCCAGGGTTGTCTCTACTCCCCTTCTTGAAGAAGGGAACAACATTTGCCATCCTTCGGTCTTCCGGCACTATTCCTGTGGACACTGACAACAGAAAGACCAAAGACAAAGGCTCAGCAATCTCCTCCCTGGCTTCCAGAGAATCCTAGGATAAATCCCATCTAGCCCAGGGGACTTATCTATTTTTACACTTTCCACAATTGCTAACACCTCCTCCTTATGAATTTTAATCTAGTCTAATAGCCTGTATCTCAGTATTCTGCTTGACCACATTGTCTTTTTCTTGTGTGAATACTGACGAAAAGTATTCATTTAGCACTTCCCCTATTGCCTCTGATTCCACGCATAACTTCCCACTACTATGTTTGATCGGCTCTAATCTTACTCTGGGTATATCAAAAATAAAAGAATGACTACACTAAGCCTTAGGGTTTTTCTTGATCCTATCCGCCAATGACTTCTCATGTCCCTTTCTGGCTCTTCTTAGCTCTCTCTTTAGGTCTTTCCTGGCTAATTTGTAACTCTCAAGTGCCCTAACTGAGCCATCACATCTCACCCTAACATAAGCCTTTTTCTTCCTCTTGACAAGAGATTCAACTTCCTTAGTAAGCCACAACTCCCGCGTTCGACCACTTCCTCCCTGCCTGACCGGTACATACTTATCAGGGACCTGCAGTAGCTGGTCTTTGAATAAGCATCACATTTCAACTGTGCCCATCCCCTGCAGTTTCCTTCCTCATCCTATGCATCCTAAATCTTTCCTAATTGCATTGTAATTGCCTTTCCCCCCCAGCTATAATTTCTGCCCTGCGGTATATACCTATCCCTTTCCATCGCTGAAGTGACCATCGAATTATGGTCACTATCGCCAGGAGATGTGATCTCCTTGATCACTTTTCGGAAATCTCGATCAGGATCACCTTCTCTGATCAGCCAGACAAAAGACAGCAATACTTCTAACGCAGCTTTCTACTCTTTGTACTTGTGGAAGCTGGTATAGCAGATTCGGCAGGGAGCTTTCAAATCTTCATGCTGTCTCAGCAACAGCCACAAATCATCTTCTCAGAAAACATAGATCAAGAAATCAACTTCAATTCTGGTTTCATTCTGATAGACTAACAATCTTTTCCAGCTGCTTGAACATAGGGTCTCTTCCAGACTCACCAACTAATTTCTTGATAACAGCAAACACTTGCTTTCTATTTAAACAAAATGCTCTTACTGGGGTCATTGTGTTTGTTAGAAATCCTTTAACCAAGATTTAGCCTGGAATTATCCTTCAGGCCTGACCTCACAAACAAAGAAAGCTTGCTTGGCCTGTTCTTTTGTAAGGTAGGTAAAAACAATGACTGCAGATGCTGGAAACCAGATTCTAGATTAGAGTGGTGCTGGAAAAGCACAGCAGTTCAGGCAGCATCCGAGGATCAGGAAAATAGACGTTTCAGGCAAAAGTCCTTCAGTTGTTCGTGTAAGGTCACCATGCCTCTAGCAAGGGGAGAGGTTGAGCCAGTAAAACCTCCATGGTGACCTCAGCCAGTATGGAAGTAAATCTTTGCTTTTGTCAATACTCTGCCTCACCAGCCCACTTTCCACCCAACTGAGCTAACTGAACAACTAATTTCTACTTTGATATCCTCCCACCCACAAATTGAGTATCTGATCCAAAAAACTTGAACTTTAAATTCAAAGGTTTAAAAAGTATATTACGCATTGTTCTAATGTTGCAACAAAGAACAATTTTCCATATACCCTGTATACAGTTAAATTCCTCTTCCTGTAGTCTCTTGACATGAGGAGCACACTTGCTGCAAATTACAGCCTATGGCAAGAACCTATGCATGGAGTTTCTTTAACTTGTGCACTGGCCAGAACTGAGTGGTGGCTACAGTTAGAAAACTCTCCCACTCTTTCTGTCTATCACAGGTGTGTTGGAATGATTTGAACAGTGTGACAATGTCATGAAAACAGCTATTATGACTACCTGGTGCTGGAATGGGACATCAACCCAGCTTTTCTGACTCAGAGGCACTCATCACAAAACCTTCATTATGTTTGAATGAACTGTAATAAAGCAGGATACATGTTACTATGCATCAGTTGGTCATTCTTTTCTGTGGCAGTGGTATAGAGTTCAGACTTCCCTTTGAACATCAAAAATTCCCTATTGCACAATGGTCTATAATGAAAATTGTTTTCTAATGTGTCATGTCTAATGTTTTCTAGCAATTGAATTTGTTGAAATGAAACATTGGATAGGTTAGCTCAGAAATTGTTCTCAATCCCTTATTTCACAGCTGTCAATTTTAAGGACAGTAGTTAAAAACAGAATTTAATACCAATTTGGAAATTCTGAGGTCAAAAAGTGTGGTGCTGGAAAAGCACAGCTGGTCAGGCAGCACCCTAGGAGCAGGAGAGTTGAAGTTTCTAGCATAAGCCCTTCATCAGGAATGTGGGGGAGGTCCAAGGGACTGAGAGAGAATTTGGAGAGGGGTGGGGCTGGGGGTGTAGGTAGCTGGGAATGCGATAGATAGATGGAGGTGGGGTGCGATTGTGATAGGATGGATGGAGGGTGGAGCAGATAGGTGGGAAAGAAAATGGACAGGTAGGACAGATCAAGAGGGCAGTGCTGAGTTGGAGGGTTGGATCTGGGATAAGGTGGGGGGAAGGGGAGGGGCAGAAACTGGTGAAATCAACATTGATCCTGTGGGGTTGGAGGCTCCCAAGGTGGAAGATGAGGCATTCTTCTTCCAGGTGTTGGGTCACCAGAATCTGGCAGTGGAGGAGGCCCAGGACTTGCATTTCCTTGGCAGAGTGGGAAGGGGAGTTCAAGTGTTCAGTCACAGGGCGATGGGGTTGTTTGGTGCGTGTGTCCCAGAGATGTTCTCTGAAATGTTCCACAAGTTGGCATCCTGTCTCCCCAATGTAAAGGAGACCACATCGTGACCAACAGACACAGTAGGTGAAGTGCGTAGAGGTGCATGAAAATCTCTGCTGGATGTGGAAGAATGCTTTGTTGCCTTGGATGGAGGGTAGGGGGAGCAAAGTGTGGGCGCAGGGTTGGCACTTCCTGCAGTGGCAAAGGAAGGTGCCAGGAGTGGAGGGTGGGTTGGTTGGGGGCATGGACCTAACAAGGGAGACGCAGAAGGAATGATCTCTATGGAACGCAGATAGGATTGGGGAGGAAAAATATATCTCTGGTGGTGGGGCCTGTTTGTTGGTAGCGGAAATGCTTCTCTCGTGGTGGGGTCTCACCAACCTGCGGACTGGTCCTCACCCTCCACCCCACTAACCTCCGAATACAACGCATCATTCTCTGCCATTTCCACCACCTACAAACAGACACCATCACCCTTACCTGCGTTCCGCAGATACCACTCCCTCCGCGACTTCCTTCTTAGGTCCACGCTCCCCACCCCATCCCACCAACCTACCCTCCACTCCTGGCACCTTCCTTTGCCACTGCAAGAGGTGTAAAACCTGCGCCCACATCCCCCTCCCCTCCACCCCCTCCCTTCCAAGGCCCCAAAGTATCCTTCCACACCCGACAGAGATTTTCCTGCACATACACACACATCATCTACTGTGTCCATTGCTCTTGATGTGGTCTCCTCTACATTGGGGAGACAGGACACCAACTTGCAGAATGTTTAAGAGAACATCTCTAGGACACACAGATAAACAACCCTACCGGCCTGTAGCTGAACACTTCAACACCTTCTCCCATTCCACCAAGGATATTCCACTCCTGGGCCTCCTCCACCGCCAGATTCTAGCCACCCAACGCCTGGAGGAAGACTGCCTTATCTTCCGCCTTGGGACCCTCCAACCACATGGGATCAATGTTGATTTCACCAGTTTCCTCATGTCCACTCCCCCCCCCCACCTTATCCCAGATCCAACCCTTCAACTGAGCACCACCCTCTTGAACTGTCCATCTTTCTTCCCGTCTATCCACTCCACCCTCCACTCTGACCTATCATAATGTCACTCCACCTCCACCTACCCAGCTATCTTCCCCTCAGCCCCACCCCCCCCCTCCCATTTATCTCTCAGCTCCCCTGGGCCTCCCCCATATTCCTGAAGAGCTTATGCTGGAAATGTCAACTCTCCTGCTCCTCAGATGCTGCCTGATGTACAGTGCTTTTCCAGTGCCACACGTTTTGACTCTGATCTCCAGCATTTGCAATCCTCACTTTCTCCTAGTCCAATTTGGAAAATGAAAGTATGAGAACTGGTCAAATTGAGGCAGCCAAGTTGGCAATTATTCCCATTTATTTTATTTTAATACCCAGTGGGAACAAATAAAGCTTTCGTAAAAGGTATGCTTGAATACAAATTGCAGAGGGCTCACTTGCAAGTTAGATAATTGGAAGATTGCATTGAATGTTCCATAAATCATGTTGATCAGTAGTTTTGGTGAAGGGTCCTAATTTGCTTTAATATCAAAATATTCTTCTCTATCAATTGCTGACAGACCCATTGTGGACTTATAGACATGGAAAGCCAACAATTCAGTATTTATCTTTCAGGTGCCAAACTGTTTTCCAACATTCCTGTTGAGTGAGCATAAAGCATATTGTAAGCAAGAAATGTGCTGCCTGCTATATGGTAGGAAACCAAAAAAACGAGGTAAGCCATGCTTCTTGCACTTAGGAAAATGAGGCTTTCAGGCAGCCTAATCTTCTTCAGAATGCCTTGCTGTTTTACATAACCAAGGCTAAGTTTTTAAAATATACTGAGCAGAATATGTAACTACAAGCCTGAGGAGTGCTCCTTATCAAAAGGGTGTGAATCTCTGCCCATCTCCTGATCCCTCCAGCCACCAATTAATTATCTTGACTCCTGTTATATCTTGACCTGATCACAGTCCTCCAGTCTTTTCTCGTAACTCTGCTGGCATCACAATAGCTGCAACTTAAGATATGTATTGCTGGAAATGTTTACTGGCTGCAGATAATGCACTCGAGGACCCTCAATGGTCTGCAACACATCACCAGAGGTGCCATGGGCCTCACCATTCTGGGGATGAGTCTATGTTCTGTACCCATCGTGTGCCAATTGTCCTGGTCATTCTGTTTTGCTTGATGAATTATTTTGCTTTGGGAATCAATTGGAAGTACAGCAGCTTCACAAATGTCAAGAGAGTTCAGGAGAAGAGCAAGGAATTAAGTTTCTCAAAAACGGTTTATTGTACCATTAAATTTAGATAATGCTTTGAAGCTTTTAAAAAAGTAATTACATATGAAATACTTATTAATTTTTCATTTAAAATTATTACAACATCACTTACCCTCAGAGAATTGTTGATATCAAAGTCAGAAAATCTAAGATTTTTTGGGTGATTCTTGTGTGTGAATCAAACAGAATGACATCCTTAAAAGAAGTCCAACTATCTTCACTCTGTAATGTGATTTATTAGTAAGTCTTTCTTTTTACTGATATTACAGCAGTGTTGCAGATCATGGCTGAAAATGTGTTGCTGGAAAAGCGCAGGTCAGGCAGCATCCAGGGAACAGGAGAATCGACGTTTCAGGCATAAGCCCTTCTTCAGGAAGGGCTTATGCAGATCATGGATCAACTAACTAATAATTACACCACCGTGAAATAAAAGGTCAAACAAACAATTTATGGAATTCATGTTCTCGGTTTATGTGAATTAGTAGAACCAAGATGTGGACAAGTGTAAAATTAAATATCTTACAGTTTTTTTAAAAACAAATTCCAAAGCAGAAAGGAACATATTTTATAAAATCATAAAAACCAGCTATGACAAAGAGGGCATTCAAATCACGGGGCTTGAGATGGTACATTAAATCAAAACTGGATGCCTGTTCGGTGGCTACAGTTAACACAGTTTACAATGAAAAATTCCAGAGAATCAATACAGCTTTGTAATATTGTTTGTTTTTAGCTTGGTTGAATTGCTGTTCCTAGATTAGAGCAACCCAAGAGATTAGAACAGAAACTTTGGTGATAAGAACCTGTATAAAAAAGCCATCTGTTCAGAAATACTTAGCTTAGTGACAAGAAATCTGTCCCACCTATAGTGAAGGACCCCACTCTAATCCTTCTTTTAATAAAAACAGTGTAGCATATTGAGCTATAATTCTCTTAAAGCATCACCCTTTAATTACTTTACTAAATTAATAAATAAAATGTAATCTACAAGCATTTTTAAACAATGTAAACTACAAATCTCTTTCAGCTTCATGAAGGGAATAGCAGCTCTCGACACTACAGAAAAACATTGAAAGGAATTTCACACCATAATACAAACTCTTCAGGACTTAATTAAGAGATGAGTCCAGTGTCAATCATGAAGCTGCTCAACCTCCAGCCAAAAGGAAGCTGAATGGAGGAAGATACTTAAATGTAGCCAAATGTATACTTATAGTCGACTGATTTTCTGTACTATACTAATCAAGTTTCAACTACCTTCTCCTCTCTACAAGATTACATTTCTACAAGGTCAATGGAGGCTATTAAGTGTCTAATTAGCATGTGTTCTAAGTATTTTTTTGGTCCCAGCACAATTAATATTGCAATTTCCAATTAGAATTGCCTTGTGATGGGGCTTAGAGAAAAGACAGATACTAAGTTTTAAGAGAGATGGTTTGTTCCCATCTAGAGCTGAAAATGTGTTGCTGGAAAAGCGCAGCAGGTCAGGCAGCATCCAAGGAGCAGGAGAATCGACGTTTCGGGCATGACCCCTTTTTCAGGAATCCTGAAGAAGGGCACATGCCCGAAACGTCGATTCTCCTGCTCCTTGGATGCTGCCTGACCTGCTGTGCTTTTCCAAAACACATTTTCAGCTTTGATCTCCAGCATCTGCAGTCCTCACTTTCTCCTTTGTTCCCATCTACCCACCCAACTCTGCAAGTAGCATCTTACTCTGACAGGCCATTAATGTAGGTGGCGGTCTTGGGATCTGGGACCATGGATCCAATGTCACCACTAAGGTACATTAATGCTGGTGTAACATAACATTGGGTGTTCTGTCAGAAGTATCCTATGACAAAAACGTACTCTTTCACTGCTCTCTTGCAGATAGGTTTGCATCACTATGCTTAGGATGCCGGAAGTTAAAATGTAATTATACATAGAAACAAAAACAAAACAAAATATCAGTTCCACTTGAGCTAAATGAAACATCCTTCATAAATAGAAGTTTATTAGAAGTGTCAACCTGCCAGTGTTGCTACATTCAATGAGAAGCATTTCTGTTATTGTCTGAGATTGTCGACAATCAATATTAATTAATGTTGAACAAAAACAGAAATAGGTTTCTCTAATTAATTAGTTATTGTTGTTTGTTCTAATGAAAATAATGCATTGCCAGACCACAGATCTATACATGAATACGAGTTTCCAAATCTGACTGATAACTGTGTTTGAGGATTCAAACAGGTGAACAGGATCATCGATTGTCTGAAGTCTTCTGGGTCAAACAGTCAAGGAGAATCATTACATCTTACAGAACTACAGTCTGGTTACAGTAGTGAACGGATGCCAAGTGTAGAATGAGGCTTCACAGAATATCCACTCTGGGCTACGACACTGTGCAAAATTTAAACATTTTGAAACATTAAACACCCCTCTACCCCTAACCCTATTGTAGTTCCTCTTGCACCATGTCCATCTGTTCTGCATCATGTCCTGTAACCATACCTGGCCATTCAGGGTCTGCATGTCAATCTATGACTCCCTTCCCTACTTCCATGTCCCTTCATGTCAACGTAAGATCTTGTACCCACCCCATAATCCCTTATAACCTTCATGTCAACCAACTCCCTGGCCTCATCCATTATGCCCACTATTCCAATTTACTGCCAACTCATGACTTCACATGCCCCTGACTCACTAGATTTTAATCATATATCTGTATCAACTCCCCCTTGAGCCATCATGGGCACAGCTCAGGATCTATGTACAGATAAGATAAAATAAGGATTAATGAAATTAAAGTTTGGGAGAAGATTTGTAGCTTGGGTGCTCGTTGTTGTGGTTCTGTTCGCCGAGCTGGGAATTTGTGTTGCAGACGTTTCGTCCCCTGTCTAGGTGACATCCTCAGTGCTTGGGAGCCTCCTCTGAAGTGCTTTTGTGATGTTTCCTCCGGCATTTATAGTGGTTTGAATCTGCTGCATCCGGAAGCTGGAACTGACAACCAGAAGTGGCAGATTCAAACCACTAAATGCTGGAGGAAACATCACAGAAGCACTTCACAGGAGGCTCCCAGGCAATGAGGATGTCACCTAGACAGGGGACGAAACGCCTGCAACACAAATTCCCAGCTCAGTGAACAGAACCACAACATTAATGAAATTAATTTAAGTATTTATTGCAGACTTTACACTATATTTAAATCATAAAAACTCATTTGCTGCATTTACCTTCCTTCAATGATAAGATGCGTTACAATTGCACTCAACTGCTCTATCTCTTAAAACAAGCTTTGGAATTCATAGTCCCATTTCAAATCATCTAGAATAACTTGCAGTGGTCAAACCGTGAAATAGCACATGATACTGTGATAATGAACAGTTGTGAAATCAATCATGCTGATTAATCCAATAACCGAGGTTCTCAGGTGTTTGGCAACAAATGTGAAACAGAGTAATGAGTTTTTTTTTTAAAACAGTGCATACTTTTCTTCAAATATATGAAAGGTAGCGCTTTTAAATGCCAAACAGCTCCCTTTGACAGTTGTTTCCGATAGGTCCTAACAAGACTTCCGAAGTATGTCTTAAGAGCTTTGATCAATGATTTTGACAAGTGTTCTGATAGTTCCTGAGTTTATGCACTTTCTACACATATTTAAGGCCTGTTTTTGTTGATTAGAGAGGGCAGCCAAAAACTATGTTATTTCCCCAAAAGGTGCCTGGGGACCATATCAGTACAGGTCAACAAAGGGACACTATGGCTACTCAAAGAAATGCACAAGGTCGTACAGATCTACTGCGAACACTTCATGCTTTACAATCCTGGGCTCCAGAAGCTGACTCAAATTCCTCTGGGAACTATGACCATGAAGATAGGCAGGACTGGGAATTTTCAGTCCATCTGCCATTTCTACCATGATAGACATTTTGTTGGCAAAAATCCTAGGATTGCAATCTGTTTGTGAGATTGAGCAGTGAGTCTTTAATCAGAGATTGTTCTAATATAGTAGACTAATGCTATGGCACAATCCAGTGACAGGATGCCATGTTTTGAGCAGGCAGTCTGGTATAGCTGGTCACACTTGTAACATTCCCAACTATTTGTGCCATCTCTACCAAACAACCGTGGGGATGTGTCTTCATTATGTGCAAGATTAGAATGTCAAATGTAGAGCAGGACAGAAGGACATGTGCAACAACCATTCAGGGCTGAACTGACAAATTGGAATATGTTCAAGTTCCTGAAGGGCATTCTACAACACTGAGGTAACAAAGAGGACTATCCCACCTCACCACTGTCACTTCAGCAACCAAGTTGGAGGTCGAGTGCCCAGCAAAACCTCTCATCTGCAAACTCCCCTTCCATTTTGTTTTCCTCTATTCAGTTTGTCTCTCCTCTTCTGACTCCCCTTTATCCTTGACAAACATTTTCAAAAGGATTAACTTGGCAATTAAGTGTTGCTGAAAGCCTTCTGACTGCTACGGTTTTATATATGCCCATTCCATTTTAATGCATGCACAGGCAATTTTTCCCCTCAAACCGCTACGGTGTTCTCCCGGTTAACCCAAATTTATAAGTTTCTGTACAAGTGATAATAACTATCTAGTTTTTGGAAAAAGATAGAAAGCAGCATTTTCCTGCCCGAGACCATCTAAAATCTATTGCTAAACATTCAGGTGTAAGGTAACATATTCATTCATCAAGGTTGTGGGGTCATCTTATTGGGAAGCCATTAAATCAATGGAGTTCAGTGAGGAAATAATAAGAATATAAGCCTCTATTCCCTTTAAGATGAGATATTCTATATTGTGGTAACATTCAATGAAACAGTTTGGTAAAAGTACATTAACAAACTCAAAAAGAAGAAGTCTAGACAATCATAAGCATAGACAACAATGAGGAGCAGTCACCTGACTACATGAATGCTGTTATGAACTCTTGGGTCAAAGGAAAACCATACCAACTTCTACAACATCGTACTTTCAATTGGTACAGCTTCAGTACAGTACAAATACACTGATGATAAATCCACCATGACATTGCTTAAATAACCCAGAACAAAAGAAAATTTGAGGAAAAAAACCTGAATGACAGTCTCAGAGAATACTGAACAGCGGTCATTGACCTGAAAACATTAACTGTGTACGTAGATCCCACCTAATCTGCTGAATATTTCCAGCATTCTCTTTTTATTTCAGATTTCCAGGATCTGCAGCATTTTGCTTTGTCTGAATAACAGTCATTTGATTTTGAGTTGAGTTGACATCAGGCTCAAGTAAGAGGATGGACTAGATATTGAAGACAGATCTGGATAAGGTTGAAGCCCCATCTGTTTATTGTCTTTTAACTTCTGAACAATAACTCTGGAAAAGTCTTCTCCATGGTTGTCACTAGTGTCCAAAAGTTGCCGGACTTTTGCTGTTCTTGTGGGTTTGGTGCTGATGAGCTCATAATCCTCTTTCATTACTAAGTCACGGGAAATTAGGGCATCCAAGGCTTGATTCAGACATGCCTCTGTCATCTGATTGATAATATCCTCCCTTTTGCTTTGAATCCACTGGTGAGCCAAACCGTGAGACACACACTCTGTGATGAAACCTGCAGGCAAGGCATACATCAATAAATGGGTCATAATACAAACATAGCTGAAAATGTGTTGCTGGAAAAGCGCAGCAGTTCAGGCAGCATCCAAGGAACAGGAGAATCGACGTTTCGGGCATAAGCCCTTCTTCAGGATTCCTGAAGAAGGGCTTATGCCCGAAACGTCGATTCACCTGTTCCTTGGATGCTGCCTGAACGGCTGCGCTTTTCCAGCAACACATTTTCAGCTCTGATCTCCAGCATCTGCAGTCCTCACTTTCTCCATAATACAAACATAACAAAGGTGCAAGGATTGAGATACCTGCATTGTAGTTGTTTGCTCAAGAGTCAGCCAATGGTAGTGTTTTATACATTTTTAGGGTCTGTACTTTTTGAGGCAGAAACCAACGTTCAAACATCTCAGTGTAGACTTGACCAGCATCCAAAGTGTAGAGAACTCGAGTCGATGATGGACGAGCTGGGACAGTATTTCTAGTGGCTCCTCAGTTTCTGCCGAATTTATCCTCTCCCTACCCTTCTCGCATTTAAATGTGTCTGTGGATTTGGAATTATGCATCTCCATTGGTGATTTTCTGACTCATTACCATGAAGGTTAGACAAAATGTTATAAACATCAAGGATGTCTGAATGTTCTTGCAACCACTATGGTTAAGCCCATGGAAGGTTTATTTTCAAAGGCACTAGCGTATTAAAAACAAGGAAGCACCATGTTTCAATATTTAATCATATTGGTTTTATTTTTCTCAGTGGGAGGTGGATGTTACTGGCTGGTCAGCATTTATTGCCTGTACCTAGTTGCCTTTCGTGTTCCCTTGGTGTTGGTGCACTGCTTTCTTGAACTGCTGCAATCCATGTGCTGTAAGGAGACTCACAGTGCTATTCGGCAGGTAATGGCAGGATTTTTGACCCAGCGACAGTGAAGGAATGACAAGATATTTCCAGGTCAGGATAGTAACTGACTTTGATGGGAATTTGCGGGTGGTGTTGTTCCCATATATTTGTTGCCCTTGTCCTTCTAGTTGGAAGTGGTCATAGGTTTGGAATGTGCTGTCTCCAGATCCTTGGTGAATTTCTGCAATGCACCTTGTAGATAGTAGTAGCAGTGTGTACTGAGTACCACAAGTTGATGGAGTAGATCCTAGAAATTGAGTTCTGGATACTATCAAGCTGGAGTGTATTTGGAGCTGCATCCATGCAGGCAAGTAGGGACTATTCCATCACATCGCTAACACATACTGTGTTAACAATGGACTGGCTTTAGCAAGTCAGGAAGTGAGTCATTTGCCACATTCCTAGCTTCTGACCCTCTCCTGTATTTAGATTAGATTAGACTTACAGTGTGGAAACAGGCCCTTCGGCCCAACAAGTCCACACCGACCCGCCGAAGCGCAACCCACCCATTCCCCTATATTTACCCCTTTACCTAACACTACGGGCAATTTAGCATGGCCAATTCACCTGACCTGCACATCGTTGGACTGTGGGAGGAAACCGGAGCACCCGGAGGAAACCCATGCAGACACGGGGAGAACGTGCAAACTCCACACAATCAGTCGCCTGAGTCGGGAATTGAACCCGGGTCTCTGGTGCTGTGAGGCAGCAGTGCTAACCACTGTGCCACCCAATTTATATGGTCGGTCCAGCTGTATTTCTGATCAATGGTAACCCCGGGATGGTGAAAAGGGGATTCAGTGATAGTAACACCATTGAATGTCAGGAGGCCATAGATAGAATGTCTTTTAGACTGCGTGTTATTGTAAATGGTCATGGTCATTTGTGTGGGGTGAATATTACTTGCCACTTTTCAACTCAAACATGGATATTGTCTAGATCTCATTGCATTTGAACACTGACTACTTCAGTATCTGAGTCATCATGAATGGTGCTGAACACAGTGCTATCATTGGCAGACATACCCATTTCTGATCTTATGATGGAGGGAAAATCATTGATGAATCGATTTACGATGGTTAGGTCTAGGACATCCAGTGGAGTTCCTGGAGACACGCTCTGGAGCTGAAATGACTGACCTCCAACAAGCACAACCATTTCCTACGGGATAGGTCTGACTCCCAACCTATGTACAGTTTGCCCCTGGATTCCTGTTAACTCCAGCCATCCATTTACATTGCAGCCGGGTTTACTGCCAAATCCCATTTCTAAATAAGTGGGCACCCCCAAATGCAGTACTTTATTGTTGAAATGTGCTAGCCTCCAGGATTTAAGATGTTACAAGTGGAAGCTCCACTCTAGTCCAGATGTGATCCAAAGAGCTCTCTAGAGGCATTTTAAGGCAAATTTGTTTAACTCATGCAAGTCTACAGATTATCAATTTGAGGGCAAGCTTAATCAAAATTGGGAACCATTTTCATTTGCTTGATGAAAAGTGGCTGACTTAGGATTTTCAGTGGAAATTTAAAAAGTGCAAATTCTACAAGTCCAAGATTGCATAATTGCAGATATTTAAAAACTATATTTGCAAATGCTTGCTGATATCCGTAAGCTCTAAAGCCATCTGAAAAGTGCAGTTTTGGAGTTCAAAAAAAAAACAAAAATCACTAGGATAGGCAAATATTCCTATCCTGACTTGCTATTTTAAAGGTACCATAAATTCAAGTTTCAATTTTGAAAAAAACTTTTCATTTGTATGAGTGTGATCAGATGATAATTTACAAGACAACATTGAATCGGAACACTAGAAATATCTAATGATTTAAATGAAGTGGTAATGTATACTGGAATTAATTCATAAGGCAATGTTCACATGAAGTAATGAGTATAGTTACCCGAATCAAACATTTGTATCCCGGAATTTACACATATATGAACATGCAGAATAAGACCAGGAGTAGACCATCTGACAGTTTGAGCCTGCCTTCCCATTCACTATTATCATTGCTGATCTCAGATTTCTGAATTGCACATTCCCATTTACCTCTAATAATCTTTGATTCCTCTGCATAACAAGAATATTTCAACTTCTGCTTAAAAATAAATTAATCACTCCCCCCCCCCGCCACCCCCAACTCCAATGCCTTCTGGACTTCCAAAATCACACAACCCTAAGAGTGGAGAAGAAACCTTATCACTCTATCCTAAAAGGATGACATCTGATGTTAAAAATAATGCTCTTCCTAGTTCTGGACTCGCCCACAACCAGAAACATTCTTTTCATATCCACCTTATCAAGACTATTTGGATCTTATACACCTCAGTCAAATCACCTCTTACTTTTCTAAACTCCAGCCTGTTCATCATATTCACAAAAGACAGCCCACTCATTTCAGGTATCGATCTAGGAATGCATCCCTCAACCATCTCCAAATGATTTACATCCTTCCACAAACATGGAGACTAAAATTGAATAAAGTATTCGAGATGTAGTGTCACCAATATCCCACATGATTTAAACATAACTTTTTACTTATATGTTCAATACCTCTCAAATATTGCATTATATTAATCTTCTTAATTTTCACGTTGTAACTACGTACTAGTCTTTTATGACTCATGCACTAGAACACCTAAATTCCCCAGCTACAACTTCCACGGTTGTCTTCATTTAAGTAATACTCTGCTTTTACATTTTTTCCAGCTAACAAGTGAACAACATGCCATTTTTACACCAGCCTATAAATATTTTATGACATATTGTGACTTTGAAAAAAAATTGAGAACTACAGTAGCCCATACAGCCTTTTGAACGTCATCATTTCTATAAAAGTAAATTAAAATGCAAGATGGGAAATCCCTCATAAACTGACCTTCTCGCAATCCATTCCATTTCACAGCTCAGCCATTTCTAACAATGTCTCTGCTTTCACACTATTCCAATTAATCATGTTACTTGTATACTATAAAGTGAAATCATAGCTTCTAGCAATATAAACTTTTGAGATCAGCATAAAACACAAATGCATTTTACATTTAGCTGCAATTTTCTAGCAATACAAAAATTCAGTTTCTTCAATCATAATTACACAGATTAAGTTCTACATGTTTAATTACGGTACATCTGTACTCACCAGAGCAAGGTTGGAACGTTATCAATCCTGATCCACTGTCTGGTTCACTTTCAGGAAATACCTTTTTAGGTATAAATGTGTCATCTGGTTGGCATATCATCGTCTGAGGCAAACTGCCTTCTTCACTGGGTGTGACTAAAGATGGTGTGTACAGTTCATCATGTTGACATTTTAAACTAGACAAAACATTTTCATCTGTGCTTCCTATGAGGAGATATTCAGAAGAAGCAGGAAAAGATTATGTACACAGGTTAAAATGCTTTCCTCCTTATTTTGTATGTTTTTTTTGAAAATTAATAGAAGTTTCTAGAAATATAGACCACATCCTTTTGGAAGTCTGCAGAAGGTAATGGCATAAGCATAGAAATGGCATTAAGATAACATTCAAAATGTGAACTAATTTTGAACCATACCTGGTGTTACTTAGACTGAAACATGAAGAAAACCTACATTTGAAAGTCCTGTATTTAAATGATAATGGTGCACTAACACATAGTAGTTTACATCAGTTACACTGCCTCAGCTGACTTGGAACTATCTTGCCATTCCTTCACTGTTGCTAGATTCAAATTCTGGAATTCTGTTTAGCATCGCAGGAGCATCCACATTAAATGCACTACAGTGTTTCAAGAAGGTAACTCACCATCACTTATCAACAACAACTAGGAATAGATAAATATTAACCTTCCCTGTGATGGATTCCATGCAAGAGTAAAAGTAAAAGATTCATTATTTTGCTTGAGTGCCCTGAATGCAATGCAAAGAAGTTTTATACACGGCGCTGAGAATACACAAGCAGCCAGAAATTTATTTGAGCACAATTGATGTTGCACAGATGCTGCCCATGGTGCTGCATGGGGAGATCAGCTCTGTATTGATAACTTTCTCACTTAAAATGACTCATCCTGAGCTATTTGCTGCTAGTAACCACAATGATTGGTCTCTTCTTGCTATACCAGTTGGGGAGACTAAAGATCGATATTATCAACCTCTTCTCAGGTAAACACAACAGTTCTCAATTGAAGACATGCACCCAAAGCCTAATTTTTTTTTCCATCATATCACTTGACTTTAAATGATCATTTTCTACATCTGAACCATTCATGTATTCATCACTCCCAGACTCTCCTTAACAACATCTCATTTCCTTTCCTTGACAAAATGTAGCATATATCCTAATTAGCACTAACGTCAATGCTCTGATACCTACTATTTGCTTCCTGTCCATTAAATAATCCTCTATCTTTGTTAATACATTACGACTAACTCCATGAATCTCTATTTTGCCTTTCAACTTTGTTTTGCCACCTTAACAAATGCTTTCTTAGAAATCCAAGAGTACTGGCATCCATGGGAATCCTTTATTCCACTTGCTACATCCTCAAACAAAATTTCACTTTGATTTGCCTTGTTCTAATCATACTATGCTTTTCTAAATGCATTGTTAAGACTTCCTTAATAATAGATTCCAAGGGACTTCTAATGACTGATATCAGACTATGTGGCCTGTAGTTCCCAGTTAACTCCTAATTTCTTGAAAAGTGACTTTATATTTGTCAACTTCCAATTTTATTTCCAGTCAAATTTGGACTGTTCCCAAACAAAGAAGGTTTGGAAAATCACGTGCAATTCATCCATTAACTTACAGCTGTTCATTTCATACCTATTATGTAGACCATCAGTTCCCGAGCTTTGTCTACATCCAAGAGCTGAAAACCATTATTATAATTTATACCCAAGGCCATAGTAGAATTGTTTCAGAGGCATAGCATTTAAAGTCCAATTGCTAAAACTAAAACCGCAAGTTCATAGGGGAAAAAAAAAACAAGCTTTGGTAAACATCCAAAGGCTGAAAATTAAATCATTAAAATAATACAAAATGTTATTACAGATAATTACAACTCAAAAGGTAACTATTACGTTTTTTTGTAACTAGGTCTCTATAATGGCAATTAAATCTAAACCATTTACCTTTCTAAGATTAGATTAGATTAGATTCTCTACACAGTGTGGAAACAGGCCCTTCGGCCCAACAAGTCCATACCACCCTTCCGAAGAGAAACTCACCCAAACCCATTCCCCTACCCTATATTTACCCCTGACTAACATGGTGGGCAATTTAGCATGGCCAATTCACCTGACCTGCACATCTTTGGATTGTCGGATGAAACCCACGCAGACACAGAGAGAATGTGCAAATTCCACACAGACAGGAACCTGGTGCTGTGAGGCAGCAGTGCTAACCACTGAACCACCGTGCCAACCTTTATTTGTGATAAAAATGTATCTATCTTATCGGGCATCATTCAGGTAGAGACTCTAATTTCATTTCGTACAACTATTCCCTGCATGAATCTTACTCAGTAATTTCCAACCATTGTTAAACTTGTTATCTATCTCGGTTTGTCTTTACCCATATTGCTACATTATTCTACATATGTGTGGTTCTCTCAACAGCACACTAGCAAATTGCAAATAATTAATAGACAATTAATTGTACTGTTCAGTATTTCAGTTTGAATACTAACTCAACACTTTTCAGCAAAGCATTACTTCTGATTCAGTTTATGATGTAGGTTCATACGTGGACCACAACAACTGAAATCTCACCCCCCCTCCATTCCAAAGGTCATTGCCTCTTCAGAGAAGATTCTTGGCCCTGGCAATGGAGAAGGGTCATGGCTACAGGGAACAGCATCTGTCTGCTGACACTTCTATCCCATATCACTACCACACTCCCTTCCGTTCATCATTACTGGGATATTGCCTGCACCTTATTTTGTGATCAAAACTTCAGACCTTCCCTTTTTCCACACAGGTCACATGTGTTATTGGAAGTGCCATTAGGTAAGATGACTATGGAGCCTTTTTTTTTGTTCGCGGCTTTTATTTTACAATTTTGACAAAGAGAAAGCTCTGAAAGAATATAGCAGATGGATTGAAAAGTAAGAACTGCACATTCAGCTCAAGTGATTTTGTTACAGTGTTAATTAATTCACTCTTGTCCAAATGGCAGAATGGGTACCACATAGCATTAGTGGCTGTTTAATGTCACAACCTGCCGACACCAGAATTAATTGACAAATTCTCAGTTCAGTAGAATCTACAACAGTAATTTTTACAGCCTCTATTGTTGGATCTGAAAACTATTAAACATACGGTCGGTAATATGGCTTTATATTTTCTTATTAACCTGTTCAGAGATGTTATTACACAACTCTGGAGCAGTTGGGACTTGAACCCAGGTCTCCTGACTCAAAAGGTAGGAACACTACAGCATGCGTGGAGTGAGTGAGTTAGTGAGTGAGTAAGAGAGAGACCATGAGGAGTCACATAACTGGTATGAAACTAACTATCTTACCTGTTGATCAGCAAATGAGCTGAATTCAGGATTAGACTGAAAGATGGTAGTGTCAGTCATGGGATCATGGTGACAGACCCTTTGAAAGTGTTTTGCAAGCCCTCTGCTTGGGAATCACTACTCTAAATAGCTACTCCACTTGCAAACATTCACTCAGAAATTCCTGACTTTTAAAAGTGACTGATGAAATAATAAACTTTAGATCCATTCCTTGTGTTTCCAATTTTCCTTCAAGTGTCACCATCTTTTCGCTCACTTCATTCCTTTCAGTAACACCACAAATTAATCTTGTAGATGATACATGTTCTAAAATCCCTGAATCATCTCACTACACTATTGCTCCTGCACCCCTCACCATTTCTCAAAGCAATCTACTTACGGCCTCTTCCTTCCTTATCAATTCTTCCTCAGGCAGCTCATGCCTGGTCACCTCTGTATTGGTTTTAATGACTCACTCTACTCCCAGCTACACAGCAAGCAATATATCAGCTCTACTTACTGATATCACTGTTTTCTGATACCGAAGGCATAATGTTGTACGTTGGAAGTGAGGGAGCTGTAGGAAACTGATGGAGAACTCCAGCTGACTGCCGAAAGGAGATATCTTCCTGATGGGAGGACAAGGAATGTGGTTCTGGATTCATAGCCTGGCATACAACAGAAACAAATTAAATGGGGAAACAAAAAGACAGAAAACATGATTTAAACAGATACCAAATCACTTTAGTATTAGTAAAGTGTGAAAGGTCTGAAGTGCTAAAACATTATCTACCAATTCATGTAATGTTATATAACAATAAATCTGTCTCTGGTAACAACAGATAAGTTTTTAAATCGGACTGTTGACAGGTTAGTGATCTGGCAGCCAGCAAGGCCATTACATGTGTGGCTATTTCTCTGCTGATCAATAGGAAAGAATCACTCACACATCATGCTACAGGTGCTTTCCACAGCACAGGAAGCTAATGCTCTCTGAACACTTTATTTACAGCAGCTCTGTAACCTAAAAGAACTGTAATGCTCACAAAGCAAACAAGGTCAACAAACCTGAAATACTTACTACTTGGATAGAACACAATAAGCAGAAACATAAAAAGTTAAGAAAACTGATCTTGGGACCAGCATCAGCCTAGAAAAGGGACAAACCGAAAAATGAAGAGGGGAGTATGATAAGGCTGTGTACAGTTAACAACGTTATTCAACCAGCACACAGAAAAAACTCAGAAAAAATATTATACAGCAAGTAAAAGCTAAATGTTTAGACTATGGGTTGAGTATGAACTCCAACATTAAATGCTGATGTGGAAGAATGTATAAGAAATTAAAATTAAGATTTCAGTGGATTGTATCACACTGGAACAAGTCGATATGTTTGTCTACTTAGGACAAATAATAAGAGAAGATGGCAGATATGACGTAGAACATAGAAGGAAGACAGAGTTAGCCAGACATTATGTTGTGAAGAAGAAGAATCGGTGACCAACAAGGAAACTTGAGTTCATAACCAAGAAACAAAACTAATAAGATGCTACATTCTTTTATCTTTCTGTATGCATTAGAAACCTCATGGACAAATTAAGAGGTATTTCAAATTGCAAGAACAAATAAAAACTCTAAAAATTATATTTGGATAAGAAAACACCAGTACTTTGGCCATTTGATCAGAGGTGAAAAGCTATAGATCTTTTCTGGAAGACAAAGAGGATGGCAGCAGAAAGAATTAGGAATAATTGGATGATAGGTGTAATAAAGTAGTTGCAGATAAGCTAAGGTGAATGTGTGAGGACTCCCCCTCTCCCCATCCCAATTTGTTTACTGAGAACATGGTCCTCACTGGTTTGCCCTCCCCAGTGGTGCCCTTCAGAGCTGACAATGACTTGATTCTCACCTGTATCAACTGTATCCTTAACTAATTAGAATTAACAGCAACTTAGGGATATTTCTACATTTCCTTCAGTCTTGAAAGGAGCACCACGACTGTTTTATTATTTTCTCATGTGGGTTCTTTGGGTCTTGCTACGAGGTCAGGCCAGATGACTTGATTGTTAAACTATATTTATTGCTTCATCAGACATGATTGTAAGTTACAGAGCAAGATTCTCTGACATATAGGATCCAATTTCATAACAACACGAACACTTAACTAGTGAAGTCACATGACATTACAACTTATCTTATTGCTTTGTTATTCATGAAACGATAACACAACAGCATCTTCACTCATAAGAACTCCCTTTAACTGCACTGATAAATTTGAGAAATTAATCAGGCATAATTCATTCCTGGTGCAAAGCCATAAGGTATTTTAGTTTCAATACTAACTTCTCTAGTTACATTTTCAAATAGTTTTCATTATAGCTTTTATAATATGTTGCAACTGGGCCAACTGTTTCCTCAATTTTAAATTCTCCTTTAAGTTGTACAAAACAAGGCCCACAATAATATGCCCCATTCCCCTCCAATTTCTGCTTTATGACGACATGTACATAACAGGAACTATTCTTATCAAGAGTCTAATGTCAAAGTACTTTAAAAAATACTTCAGGTTCACTACACCTTTAAAAGAAACAGATACCAGAAGTAAAATAAATGTTTATTACCTGTACTGGTATATTAAGTGACTTCAAATCTCCATTGACTTTTTCATATGATGCTGAAAACGTGTTTGAATTAAAATTCCCCTATAATTGCAAAAGAAAAATAAAAAACTAAATTTTGTTTCAATCATAATTAAATGTCCTACTGATTTTACCAGAATACTAAACAATAAATGGGGAGGCAATGGCCCAGTGGTATTAATCACTGTTAATCCACAGACCCATGTAAGTTTTGGGGACCCAGATGTGAATCCTGCCACAGCAGATAGAGGAATCGGAATTCAATAAAAATCTGGAAAGAAGAGTCTCATAAACGGCTATTGTTGACTGTTGAGAAAAATCCATCTGGTTCAGGAATTATCTTTAGGGAAGGAAACTACAATGTTTTTACCATCCTCACCTGGTCTGGCCTACATGTGACTTCAGACCAACAGCAATGTGGCTGACTCTTAACTGCCCTTTGGGCAATTTGGGATGGACAATAAATGCAGGCCTAGCCAGTGATGCTCTCAACCCGTGAAAAAAAAAAGAGAACACTTAACCATACGGACAGTAAGTTAGTGATCCATGTTGGCATCAGCAACTGAGTTCTGTTTCTGCAGCCCATATGGATTGCAAAGTAAAATAATTTTAATGTACACTCAATTGGGATTAAATCCTTATACTGATGCTGTACCCAACTTTCATCCAAGGTACTGGACATGCAACCTGCAACTAACTTTTACTTTGCTTTAAAATGCATCAAGCATCATAACTCTATTGACAAGATATTCACAAGACTGCACCAGGTTACAAGATAATTACAAATGAGTAAAGCCATTCAGTCCATCTTACTTACACAACTTCAAAATAACAATGTTTCCTATCGACTGTATTGAACTGTTTCTTAAAAGGACTCTTGTTTATTTTTTTCTTGCCTCCACTGTTCTAATTGGATTCTCTTTTGACGTATCACCCATTTATTGGAATGAAGGAGAATGTCCTGATAAGTTGCAAAGTTAGCTTTTATCATGTTAATCTGTGTATCCTTTAGCTCCATTCTTCTAATTCAGTAAAAGGTGAGCAAGTATCCAGATTTATTTTTCTTTTACTTTTCTCCCAAAAAACCTCTCAGATACCTCCTATCCAGGTTGCAATGTCATTTCTCACCAGGGATCTCTATCTGCCACCTCTCCCCTGTACATCAATTGTTCTGATACATCAGTGTATCGAGAAATGTAAAACAAGTTGCTGATTCAAGTGAATACAGCACTAATTACATGTTATGTATAACTGTCAACATGAAACCTAATTCTAATCCAGGGGTGTTGTGACACTGTGATAATGTCCCAACTTTGGACCTGATGGTCTGGGTTTCAATCAAACCTGCCATGGAGGTGTGTGATAAAACATTCAAACAGGCTCATTTCAAAACCTAAAACTTAACTGCAGCAGAGGATAGCATCCCTACCCTGGGCCTCAAGATCCAAGTTCAAGTTCAACTTAAAATCTGATGGCCACAGGGGTTAATTAGTAGGAATTCCAGGGGCTAATTTTAAAAAAAAACTGACTGTTACATACTAACCCTAGCAATTAGCAGAGAAGCCCAACCCACTTTGAAAAAAAAATTAAAATCCACTTACTTTTACTCTTTTAAGTGATAAAACATCTTCAAGTACAGTCAGTTCATTAAATGCTCGAACCACTGGTTCCAATTCCATGAGACATTCTTTATAAACAGAAAGAGGTTTTAGATTAATGGTTTCTCATATTATCTTTAAATTTTGAAACCTAATATTTAATCTAAATCTTGTTTACTGGACACTAGAGAAATTTTTCTGTACACGATTACAGAGATTATGTGGCAGGGAAAGATTGTACGAGTTTAATTCAGTGCAATTCATCTGAAATCATCTACGCCAGTGTAAAAGTGAAAGGAATTCCACATATAAATTACATTTGAGCAATGACACTTCATCTTTCGCTAGTTTAAAAACCTTACATTAAAAGCCAGACCAAACTGTCCATGACCCAGATTGAATCGACTTTCATTGCAGCAACTCACCTACCCGGTGTCCAGTCCTTTGAGTCTTCACCAGTATTTGTGTCTGACTCTTAAGTGACCAGTTGAGGGCATGTTATCTTCCGGGCTGCATTCCACCCAAAATTTCAATTTGCAGGTGGAGTGAAAAGGTTGAGCTTCAGCCTTCCTGCTCAGAACTTAATTTCATGGAGGTAGGTGGCATGGTCTGGGATGCCACCACTCTGCACAATGAAATTGCCTTCCCACCTCCAGATCTTCCACTTTTGGGACTGAAGGTGGGGATCTCCAGACCTTGGGGATGGATAGGCAACCAGAAGCAGAGCCAGCAGTGCAGTGAAAATGACCAAATGAGACTTAGCTGAGCGAAGCTTTCTTGGGGAGTTATGGAGTTCGGAGATATTGCAGAGATATGAAGGACCAAGTCATGGAGGGAACTGAAAATTGGGATGTGGACTTAAGACATTGCTCGATGGGGTCAGTAAGTACGGGGGTGATGGAATGAGACATACAGCAGAATTTAATGCCACCTTTGAGGTGGTGAGATCTCTGGGTGATTGGGTGGGAGAGTGCTGAATGGAGATTCCATTAGCGTCTTGCTCTCTTGTAATTAGTTTCGGGTGCGACAATTATAGTCAACCCTTTCCATCCCAAGAACAACTGGGGGAAGGGGACTTCAACCCCTGTAGGTGCTCAATTCAGAAAGATGTCTAATGCTGGCCAGTTAGGTTCCTAGTTACCTTGGAATAACATCAAGTTTCCAATGGAAAGGCAAACCGGGTGACCCACCAGTTTAACCAAAGTCATCCCATTGTATAAGGATGACCTCCATTCAATGGAGAGCAGGCTTTAGGAACCCAGCCAGGAGTGTATTGAATCGGCTGGAGATAGCAATTGATTAAATGAAGGATTCAGCGGATGGATTGAGGCAGGAATGAAGTCAGGGAATGCTATACAGCTTGAAATAGGTCATCTTACTGACAAAGCAGATCGTGGGAATCTCTCTTTTAGTGAATATACCAGAGTCAGAAATAGATGTTCAAATATTTCATTTCCCAATGCTTTGACAGGTTGGAAACACGTATTTTAAAAAATAAACAACTTTGTAAAAGAACTTCTAAATAGTATAAAAAAAAAAGGGAAGGTCTGCAAGTATTCTTCCAATAGAATTCTCTATTGTTGTAAGCAACAGTACAGGCCATGCCGACCAGATAACCACAAGTTCTGTAAAGTCTGTGATTCAACAGTTCCTTAATATAGAGGAGAGTAAAGTTTTTCCATGTGAAAAAAATTGACATTTTAATCACAATGCAAATGAAAAAAAAAGGAGCATATAATTAAATAATATTTTCCACAGATCTTGTTTAAGTGCTGGTGCATAAATGATTTCATTTTCAATCCAGTTTAGTGATAGAGTGCTCAGGAATGTTTGTTTTGGCTGATTTAATCACCAGTAGAAATACAGATATTCAAAAGACTCTGTTTTTCAAAGATGCAGCAAAATGTATGGCAAGGATGTCAAGACTTTAATAAGGTCAAATGTGGCTACACCAACATTTTCAAAACAACTTCAAGTCATCACATTGATTTAATGCAATGTGTTTTGGAATCATAGCTTGATGACTCAGTTTACAGGAAATTGTAGATATTAAATTGGTCTGACAAGGAGGGAGTAATAAGTCAGTGATTTGATTGGATTTAAGAGAGACCAACTCCAGGAGGAAGTGGCTTTTCTGTCTCAGAGGATGAAAGAAATATGCTGGGCAAATAAATTTAAAAGCAACTGAAATCAGGAAGATATTCATTGTTACTTTGAAGGTTGTAAACCCTCACAGAATTGCAAGATTGAACACAGCATCTAGGGTGAGGTTCAGTGGCCACTAGAGATACCAAAGAAGTGACAGTGAAGGGCAATTTAACTGAAACTTGAAATATGAAAATGGTTCACTAGTTGTTTTAAAACATCATGGAGGGGGAGCAATGAGGAATTACCTTTGATTTAAGAGGTGGATGCAAAATGAAGACTTTATGGTGATGAGCTGAATGCAGAAATCTTAGAAAAGGAAAAAAAGATCATAGGCACAGCATCAGTGTCAATCTAGTGCTGGAGTAATGCCACTTTATTGGTATGTAGTGGAACTATACAACAGGAAGGGTACTTCATACTTCAGCAAGATTTCAGCCAGTTTGGTCAGGCTCTGGATGCAACAGGGTCAGCTGGGTTATGTTCATGGATGGGAAAGCCCTTGCTTGCAAGGAGACCCACGTTCTGGAGAATGATAAGATGAGTGAGAGTGATTGAAGGTTGGCTATAGGGTGTCCATTAGACCATGAGAAATAGGAACAGGAGTGGGCCATTCAGCACCTCAAGCCTGCTTTCAATATGATCATGGCTGATCGAACATTCTTCACTTTGTTTAATTTTCTGCCCTTTCCCATAAACTGTGATTCCCATTATTGATCAAGAACATATCAATATATCTCAGCTTTAAATATACCCAAGAACTCTTCCCCCACAGCTCTCTGTGGCAAGGAGGTCCAAAGACTCTCAGCCCTCAGGAAAGAAATGCCTCCTTATCTCAGTCTTAAATTGGCACCCCTTTATTCTGAGACTATGCCCTCTGGTCTGAGAAGCGCCCATGAGGGGAACATGCTCTCAGCTTTTACCATATCAAGCATCTTAAGAATCTTATATTTTACTGAGATCACCTCTCATTCTTCTAAACTCTAACGAGTAAGTCCCAATCTGTTTGCTCATAAGACAATCCTTCCATACCAGGAATCATCTTAGTGAACTTTCTCTGAACTGCCTCTAATGAAATGATATATTTCCTTAAATAAGAGGACCAAAACTGCATTCCAGATGTGGTCTCACCAACACCTTTTACAGTTTTAACAAAGACTTCCTTACTCTTATACTTTAACTCCTTTGAAATAAGGGCCAACATTCCATTAGCCTTCCTGATTACCTGCTGCATCTGTGTGCTAACTTTGTGTTTCGTGCACAAGTATCCCCAAGTCCCTTAGACTTGCAGCTTTCTAAAGTTTCTCTCCAATTAAATAGTATTCTGCTCTTTTGATCTCCCTTCCAAAAGGGACAACTTCATATTTTTCTACATCATACTCCATTTGCCAACTTTTTGCCCACTTACTTAACTTGTCAAATATCTTGCTGCAAACTGTTGCATCCCTCTCAAAACTTGCCTTTCTACCTTTAGGTTAGTTCAGTTGGCTGGATGGCAGGTTTGTGATGCAGAGAGATGCCAACAGTGTGGGTTCAATTTCCACATGTGTTGAGGTCATCATGAAGGTCCGATGTTCTCAACCTCACCCCCTCAGCTGAGCAATAATGACCCCCTGGTTAGAACACCACCAAATCTCTCTTCCTGATGAGAAAACAGTTAGAATATTCACCTTGAAAAGGAAGGAAGGTATTTTGGATTCTGATCCAAGAGAATCAGTCACCAATTCCATATTTGGAGTTTTGTCTTGCTATGAAAGTCAGTTTTATTGAAACACATGCAGTTGGGTTTGACCAGGAATCAGATAATGGGTCTAGAATTTACTAGGAGAAGTGGAATGTTGTTTAAACTAAGACAATAACAATCACACTGAACTAATAATGTGAACCAAGCCATGACTAAATCAGGCAAGAGTTGAAGAATGGCAGTTGATAGTGATTTAATGACCCTATGCTTGTACCATGTTGGGTGATTGCAAATAACAATGTCTTATTCTCCTCACAAACTGCACATTTGCAGCAACTTACTAATAAAGGAAGGCCGTTCATTAGGGTTTTGAGACCAGCCGCTAATCATCAGCCCAAGTAGTGTTTCCCGGTTGGGGATGTCCAGTGATAAACTCTCCTCACTGGTGTCAGGTCGGGAACCCTGCAGTACACTGAACATGACCTGCACTGGGTTTGTAGCATCTAGGAAAGAGAGAATTACAAAGGAGAAACTTAACTGACAGTGTAAGCTAACACTTTTTCATATCAATTGAAATTTTCAGGATCTTAATATTAGCCAAAGGAAAATATTTTACATTCAAAATGTGAAAAAGTTAGAAAATGGAGTAAAAGACTATAGAGGTAAGAAATGTAGCTGCAAAATTACATTTCACATAAAGTATTCCATATTTTACATCGCTGATGCCATGTTAACTGAATAGAAGTTGTCTTATGCAGACATTTTGTTTAAAGTATCAACAATATGATTTCGCGAACAAAATATTCATTGTTATCAAAACACATAATACAGCATTAAATACTCATCACTGTGGTTGGACAAAAGTTGCGAATGCCGTAATTATGCAATTTTTCAAATTACCTTTAATAACAAGGATGAATTAACGGCAAGCGCAATTGTACTTTCCACAAATTTCCAAAGCACTCACAGCTGATGAGGCTGTTCAGAAGCATTTAAAAATTCACTGATGTAATGCAGCAGTCAGTCAATTTGCATATAGTGAAATCTCTCAAATGAGGGGAAAGAAAGAGATTGCACAATTTTGTTTTTGGTGACGTTGGCTCAGGGACAAATGTTAGCCTGAATACTGATAGAATATATCTTTGAATAGTGTGATAAGCATTTGAGGGAATAGACTAGGTTTTAGCTTGACACCTCATCTGAAAGACAGCACTTGCTGCACTCCCTTCAATACTTTGCTGCAGTGTTGGCCTAGGTTATTCACTCAAATCTCCAGCAACAGGGGTCAGCCTTTCAGCATCAACCCAGTCAAAACACTCAATCAAATGTTTAAAATAAGATTGTGTCTCATTCTCACAAAATCCAGAATATAGAAAAATCACATTCCATAGCTCCTTACAGGACAACTGTCTTATCTCCAGAAAAAGAGGAGTGATTTTTTTCCTTGCATCTCCACAAAAAGTAAATATATCTTTCCTTATGTAGAGAGGCCAAAGCTGCACATAGTAGTTCAAGTGAAGACACACCAAAGTCTTATATAATTGTAGCAAGACTTCATTAGCTTTGCATTCAAAACCCTAGCAATGACAGTCAAAAATTGTCTTGCTCATTACTTTCTGTACCTTCATATTAATTGTGTTTTGAGATCCAAAACCTTCTGAATAACATTTCATGAATTTCTTTCATAATTTACAAAATATTCTGTTTTTCTAGCCTATCAAAATGAGTGACTTCATATCCCCCCACAAAATATTCCATCTCATTTTCTTATTCATTCATGTAGTTTTTCAATAGCCCTTTTCAAATTGCAATCTCATGTTATTTTCACAGCTTGCCTTATGACAGCAAACTTGAACACATTCCACTTCATCCTTTCATCGAAGTCATTAACAGATTGTAAATGACCAACTCTCTGCTCTGATGCTAGCAGCACCACAATAGCCTGAAACATGAAGGTAAGGGGTTTGTTGCTACTGTGTTTACAACCTTGAATCAATCCTCCAGCTATGCAAACAAAGAACTCAAATTCATGGGCATTTATCATGTGCAACAGCTTTTGTACGGCACACATCCTCCGGGTGCTCCAGTTTCCTCCCACAATCCAAAGATGCGCAGGTCAGGTGAATTGGCCATGCTAAATTGCCCAGAGTGTTAGATGCATTAGTCAGAGGGAGATGGGTCTGGGTGGGTTACTCTTCGGAGGGTCGGTGTGGACTGGCTGGGCCGAAGGGCCTGTTTCTGCAATGTAGGGAATCTTAAAAAAAATTACTGAATTTCTAAAGAAAATTTAAAAATACTCCTTCCTTCCTAACCTGCCGGTAACTTCCTCAAAAAACTCACAACGGATACGGTATTCATGGTTTCCTTTTCATAGAGCAATACTAACTGTGCACTGCCACATTTGGATTTTTTAAATTGTCCGATTAAGAAACTTTCTAATCGTCTTGCGCAGAGATGCTGGCATATACCTCTGGAGGCAGTGGGATTAAACCCAGATCTCCTGGCTCAGATGCAGGGACACTACCACTGTGCCCCAACAGCCATCCAAAATGTTGTGTTGCCATTCCTTACTGATTCTTCTAGCTTTCTCTCACTCAGGCTGCCTGACCTGTGGTTCCTATTGTTCTGATAATTAAATATGTTGATGATTAGAAATTGATGGATTCAAACGTATCAATTACATTTTTAGAGGATAAAGCTAGCAGAAGGTCTGAAATGAAAATTGAATGGAACCAACCTTCAAATGGCTGTTTTCTTGAAAGGACTTCCCACATTATTATTGAATAGCTACAAAAAGGGAACAAAGCATATTTAAGCACAGGCTTTACGAGCTAACAAAGCATAAACGTTATTTCCCTTTGTTACTTGTGTAACAATCACTCTGCATATGCTCTTCCTGAAGCAACTTAAAAATGTAGAAATGCAGCAGAATATTTTTAAAAATAAATTTTTTCAGGAACACTGATTGGAAAATGTTAAAACAGTTTAGCATATTTGAAATATTTAAACCGCATATTTCCAGTTAAGGTCAGTTACAAGAATAGAAATTGAATATTGCACAAAAAGATATATTGCAAAATCTTTTCATCCTGCACTTATCTAGCAATTTTCCTGATGAGTAAGAGACAACATATTTCCGCAACATCTCCCTCTTTTCAGCAATATGTAAAATTTAAGATACTCTGCTTATTAGCTGCTTGATAAGAATTGAGCTGATGTGGCTTTGTGGACTTGCTTGGTAGTCCTGGGATGTTATCAGACTTTACCCACCCACTTCTTTTTGCCCTGTTGACAAAGGGATTGTGGAGATAGGTTTTTGAGGCTGCATTATATCTGGATGAGATGAGCTCAATAGGACTAAGTGACTCTTCTCTTGCTCCTTCTCATGGAATGTGTGATCTTGAAATATAAATAAAAAGGGGGGAGGCCTGGTCAGACTTGGTCACAAGATATAGCATTTTCTTCAATTGCCTCTGGTTCCACTGACGGAAAATATTATGCGCAGGGAAAGTTAGCCGGTTGTAGGAAGGGATCAATTACAGTTGGAGTGTAACCTGATGTCAGGCTCAGAGGGAAGGATTCCTGTACCCCTCTTGGCCCATGTGCAATGTTGGAAAAACACTCTTGGAGCACTGCTCCAAAAGCTTGGTGATTTTAAAGAAACGTTTTGGACCATAACCTGGTGTTGTTTGACTTCTGACTTTGTCCACCCCAGTGCAACATTGGCACCTCCACATCACGGAAAACCCTCACCTACTGGATTGGCCTGCTTCTACTTTCCTTTAGTTGCTGGGGTTCCTGAGCCTTGGGAACCCCATATTGTAGCCATTAAATTTCAAATAACTCCTAAAATTTGAGGTAGAGAGCCTCATTAAAATTAGGGTACATCCAGATTTGTCAGTCTAGAACAGGTTACTCACTCAGATTTCTCTAAACCTGCCCTGGTTCAATATGATCTGGCATTTTTCTGAGAGGTTTTGTATATTTACTGAATTGAGACAACACTGGAAGGCAATGGCATAGTGGTAATGTCACTGGGCTAGTAACAGAACCCCAGACTAATATTTTGGTCCTAAGGGTTCAAATCCCACCATGGCAGATGATTGAAGTGTAAATTCAGTAAATATCTGGAATAAAATGCTAGTCTAACGATGGTCATGCAACAACTATAAACACCTATCGCTAATGCCCTAGAAGGGATGTTAGACCCACAGCTATGTGGCTGCCTCTTGATTGCCCTCTGCGGAATTAGGGATGGATCCAACATCCTATGAATGTGTTTTTTTTTTTAAAATCCCCTTCCTAGTGTTAAAAGGACACATCACTACATTGATTCACAGTGAGCTTTTAGCTAATGGTTGCATTCCTATCTCTTTGCAATAAAGATACACTATTTGAACCCTGCTCTGACTATTTCCAGTGACTGGCAATCCGAAATCTGGATCTTAATTCGAGGCAATCTCTTCTGGGATCCTCCTGGTTAACAGATGTAATTGCTCTCTTCTCGTCACATTTGTCATGACAGTCCACAAATTGTCCCAAAATCCCAGGCCTATCATCCCCTACCATTGGTACATTAAAAAAAAGTTATGATCGTGGAAAATGTGTTCGTGTCGTGGCCAGCCTGCAAATATATTTTCCTATTCAAAAACACCACTTTATACTTTTAAAGATTAGACTATTGCCTAATTTACTGATTCATAGATAGATGTTTTTACTTCCACTGGAAACACACCAACAGCTAAAACAAGTCAGAAAGTCTCAGTACAGTCAATGAGGCTGAAATGATAAAAAATATAAAGATTCATTTCTGAAAGCATAACTGTGGCTACATATATCTCAGCTTGTCAAATATAGCAAACTACAGGAACTCTTCAAAAATGTATAGAACTGTAAACACTAAATGAGGAACTTAAAATTATGATGGCATGAAATCTTGCCAATTACATGAAACATTTCTAACTGGGAAATTGCACGACTGCGGAACTCTGAGCTGACATGACTCAGAAATTCAAACTTCAGGTTTTTTTCCTACTTTGTTTTGCCTGTCCCAGGAGGTTGTATGGCTATGTGGGAGTGGAAGGAGATACTTTCCATGTCGGGATGCAAGTCTAAGTAGAATGGTTCATTTTTCCCTGTCCTTATTTCTACGTTCATTTGTGTAAGTGATCAAGATGGTTAGAATCTAGAAAATTGTCAGAGAGGCCGAGAAAGAATCCCAGGTGAGTGAAACCATGGGTTAAAAAGGATTTGGATAAACACTGAAGAAGTAAATCATTGAAGTGTTGGTGTGAATTAGGGAGTCCACTGGGGAGGAGCTATGATGCTCTTGCAGAGAGTTAAACAGGAATCTCAGGACTGTTACAGAACAGAAGGAAAACATTCAGGCTATCACGTCTGTACCTAGTTCCAAGTCAAAAATTCACAGAGCATTATTTCCTGACCATAGTCTGATTGCCTGCTCCATGCAACCATATCAGAATGATTCTTCCTTTGATACACAAGCACATTGTAGCCTTTAGGAATGGTCAATTAGTCTTTGAGAGAAGTGGGGTTCCAGGGTGAGTTGGCTGCTGACCGGAGATGATTGGACTCCTTCGTGACTAACCATACCTTGTGATTCCATAAGACTAGAATGAGAGGAGACGAAGAACTGCTTGAAAATGGTCTGAGGGGTGTATACCTTGATCTATTGGTCCGCATGGAGTGAGAGCGAGGAGAGAAAAAAAACAGAATTTTGAAGATTCACTCTGACCTCTCCAGACTGTAGTTTGACTGCCACGCAGTTAACAATGTGGACCTCCTTCTATCTTAACATCAATATTACAGTCTGGTGCTGGAGAATTCAATCAGTCATGGTTTTTGCGTTGGTACATTCTGCATGGTTTTACCAAGAGCCTCAATGGCTTGGATCGTGCTTACAGTATGTTGACAGCAAGATTCAATTTAACATTTTAACCAAATCTTTATTGCCAGTGCAGAATAAGAGAGGGGTGACTTAGTCAAATCCATGCATCATATTACAAAACATAAAACGTCAGAAGGCATGAACAATAACTTAGTTGCCTCAAATGGCAAACTATCTGCGAGCAAATTCTTTCCAAGAAAATAAATGCCTCACACCAGAATGTGGTGGTATTAAAATGTTAATTTGATACTATCCAAAACTGACCTAATATTAGGAGGATATGAACTAGAACAAAATGAACCACACACCAAATTCTGAAATCTTCTAGTCTTATGCAGGTAACAATAATGAGTGAACCATTCAAAACAAATATTTTATTCAGTTCCCATGTTTTAAGAAATCATCTCACTGTACCTGTACATGTCATGTTTCACATCTGCACGTTTTGCTTTGTTCGGCTCATACTGCTCTGGAGCCATGTAGATAACAGTTCCTCCAGCTGTGGGGGATTTAAGGCCTGAAGATTTACTCATGGTTAAACGTCGCCATTTTGACATCCCAAAGTCTGCAATCTAAACAAAGAACACACATTCATCTCTGAACTCAGCTAACCAAACATGCTGCCATCTTAAATCACGGAAGTCAAATCATTGTTTAAATGGAAGAAAACCACAAGGTGAACTTGTGACATGATTTAAGAGCATGGGGACATCAGAGCACTGTAAAAGGGATATGAAGGAAACTAAAAAGCCATTTCAGTGAACAATTATTTTTTAAATCCATTCATTAATGGGACGTTGAAAGTTTGCCTTATCAGCAGTACCAACACCCAATTTTAAATGTTTTTGAGAGTATGCACTGTTTTCTTGAACGGCTGCAGTCCATGTGCTAAAGACTCCCTCAGAGTTGTTACAGGAGTCTTGAATTATTATTCAACAATGACAAAGGAATAGTGATACATTTCCAAATAAAAGACTGTGTGTGACTTAGAGGGGAAGCATGGAGTTAATGCTTCTCCTGCAGCTGAAAGATTTGTCCTTCTCGGAGTAAGGCTGTGATTTGCAAAGTGTTGTCGCAAGTTGCTGCATGACACCTTGTGGATGGCACACCGTTCAAGCAAGTTACATCAGTAGTAAAATGGGTGAATGTTGAAGGTGGTGGATGGGTGCCAATCAAGTGGACTATTTTATCCTGTCCAGTGGTGAGCGTCTGGACCCATTTTTAAAGTCACATTCATACAGGCAAATAGACAGCATCACCTCACATTCCTGACTTATGCCTTGTAGATGGTGGACAGGACTTGGCAAGTTGGGAGCAAATATATTTGCCACAGGATTCTACATCTGTGACCTGTGCCTTTAACCACACAGTGTTTTATGGAACTGGTCCACTTCAGGTTATCAAATTTTTTAAATTATAGAATTCTTACAGTATGGAAACAGGCGCTTTGACCCAACAAGTCCACACTGACCCTCTGAAGAGTATCCCACCCAAATCTACCCCTAGCTAACCACCTAGTCTGCATACCGCCGAACACTATGGGCAATTTAACATGGCCAGTTCACTTAACCTCCACATCTTTGGATTGTGGGAGGAAACTGGAGCGCCCAGAGGAAACCCGCACAGAATGTGCAAACTCCACACAGACAGTTGCCAGAGGCTGGAATCGTACCCGGGTCCCTGGCAATGTGAGGCTGCAGTGCTAACCACTAAGGCATTGTTGCCCAACCATTTCTGATCAATGGTTGGGGTTTAAATGTTGGTAATGACCTTGAATATTATGCATGTATGACTTCAGATAACGAAGCAGTTTCCTCTGGTTCCAATGACCGCAAACCTACCAGAGTTTCTTACACAGTCAAATGCTGCCATGAAGGTAACCAGGTCATTCTATGCACAGAACTTTGAAACTCAATAGAGACAAAGAAGATACTGCTGTGATAAAGCAGAAGAGGACTGATTTGTGTTAACAACCAAGTTGGATGCTAGTGAGAATTCGCTTTCTGTTCAAAAGGAAGGAAGGAAAGGACCATACCATGGAAATCCTTGAAGATTTAAAAGAGCAGGGAGTCACCAATGTGGGCCTTACTAGTGAAAGCTGGATCTAGAAAACATGGGCTGGGTAGAGCAATGCATGCAAATAGCCCTCACCCCCGTCACGAGCAAACATCATGTCTCGCCATCCAACACCTGAGTGGAAAATGGGACCCTTAAGATCTAGACTTCAGTAAGGTCCTCACCGAACAACTCACTGTATTCTTCCAAAGTTAATGCCATACCATGTTGTTTGGTGAGGGAGCAGTGGGGGAGGGGTGTGGGTGTGTGGAATTTCCCACTATTACATTGATTAGTTAAAAACTAAATTATGAATTTAAGTTGAACATTCTCACAAGAAATAACATCAGGCAGAAACAAGAATAAATTCACAAATGAGATCATAACATAAAACTTAACCTCATCTTTGCACACCATTAACCCAAATTACTCATGTTTGCACAGCACCCATTGCACCATCATATGTGGCTCATCGCAGTGATGTTGGGAAATAGGTGAATCATTGAAAAATGAAAAATGGTCAAAAGAGCAAAAGGTAACAGCATTTTTACAACGGAGGTGGGAAATGGGAAAATGTTTTATTTTCAGGTCAGAAAGCCACTTTGGATAAGAAATTGCTTAAAAGTTCCAAGTCTCATGTAGTCTGGACCTTACTGGATATGGAGACAAGTTCCATGACTAAATAGACCAGTTGGGTGAAAAATAGAGCCAGGAGAGAAAAAAGTGTAGGACTGATGTATCATGCCCACTGCATGAAGAAGGCTGCTTGCTGTCATGATTACACTGATGTTTTCCACTGCACTAGGGCAATGTTTGACATCACAGCAGAGTCAGAGACCTAGAATGTGGGACAAAGCTATCCAACACTTCATTGATAACCTGGATCTGATACTGAAATCCACAAGGAAGAGAAAACAAATTATCTACCTGCAGCTGGTAGGATAATGTCAACAGGTCATATTAGTGTGTGTTCTTGCCATCTCCACACACTGTCTAAAGAAAAAGAGGAAAATAATAGACATTGACTCCAAGCCAGATGTCTGAGATAGTGACAGTAAAGCTGTTGCAATGTGGTAAAATGGGTAAAGGTGAGGGCTAAACCTCTGGGCAGATGCGCTTCCTTCATTGGAAAGATGACCCAGCTTGTGTCATCCTTGCATCTGGAAGCACAGGTTTCTCAAATCCTTTCCAATCCATGCCACACAACCTGTGTCAGAGGTTTCAACTGAGCCTTGACTGAATCAGGCAACACAAAATTCATGACAGCCTCGTGAGACCTTAATGCCTTGTGCCATGCTTGGCCATGTTATCATGAAACCAAGGCTCTTCATTGACTCTCCACTTCCTCCCACTTTTGTCCAGAGTGTTCAGGACCTTAAAGTGTGTACACACCTCTGTATGGCAATGTTGTGAAGAACTTAACACCTAGCAGCACAATGAACAAGATCCTTGCAGGAAGGCATCACTGGGCACCATCCAATCAGCCCATACATCAGAAACACATCTTGAGAAGCCCAGTGGCCTTTTCAACCATTACGCTAATGAGTAGTCCATTCTTTTTTGTGTCACCTCTGTGTCTCTGTCTGGTGCTCCGGTAAAAGGGTAAGCAATCCCTTGTTCTCTAGGATCCATCCACTTGTAGTAAAGATCTAAGGCAGCTAGTACTGGTGGAAGATAAATGGCTCATGGCACTTCTAGATGGGCAAACAGAAACGTAGAGCAAGTTCTTGTTGTGTTACAGCCCAGTTACGCATTGGCAGAGTGGGATGCCTTACTGTCGATGACACTGATGCAATTGATGATTGCCCTGCATCTGGTGGAAGTCAACAATAGTTCCAAACCCAATGTCCTCTGTCCTTGTGAGGCTACTTTTGTTGTGACCTTGATGCACTGTCCAGCTCTGGCAAAGAACGTATTGGTGACCAGCAAAGAAAATGTGTATGTATTGACGAGATGCCACTGAAGCCCACAGCTGATTGTTGGAAAAAATCTGAAGCAGTGACATTAAAGGCCACTTCTGATGGTCACTGGTAGGGTATGGTGACCAACTTGGAGAGATGAGAGGCCTGTGGATGACAGCACCTGCTTGGAGTGATGCAGGTTCCTGCAGCACTGGATCTCAGTCTGTTCAGTTTCATACAGTGAAGGTCTACTGTTTGTTGTGTCTATCTCTTCTCCCATATCCTCCTGCTGCCCAGACATCTGCCCTTCCTATTTAAGATATAGCTCCTCATTGCTGCAGACTAGAAGTCCAAGTTGTGCTTCCAGCATCTGTTGCTCTGTCCCTTTTAGGCTGGTGGATACCAGTTTTATTGCCAGCCTTAGATCTACTCCAATGCCCCCATGAAAACAGGGGATGCCAAACCCATGCAATACCCAAACATTGTCCACACTGCACATTACGTGTACAATGCTTCAGCAACTAGTAACCCTTCCTTTTGTTCCTCTGGCCATCTGAGGGAGTCAGGGAAATTTCTCAGGGCAGCCATACTCGCTCTCCAATCTAGATGGGCGAACTGAGCATTTCAGTTGGCCTCCATTTGGAAGGCACAAAGGATCACTGTCCTAGCCTCCCCCAAACTGGTGTGAGGATCAACATCTCTCCACTGACAACAACACAGTGGTAATTGTGAACCCTTGTCCTAGCTTTGAGTGGGGTTAGTCCAAAACGTCATCCCTCAAGAGTACCTTTCGGGGAAAGAAACGTGGCAGGACCCACCCTCCCATCCTGGCACCTTTCCCTGCCACCGCAGGAACTGCAAAACCTGCGCCCACACCTCCTCCCTCACCTCCATCCAAGGCCCTAAAGGAGCCTTCCGCATCCAAAGTTTTACCTGCACATCCACCAATATCATTTATTGCATCCGTTGCCCCCATTGCGGTCTCCTCTACATTGGGGAGACTGGACGCCTCCTGGCAGAGCGCTTTAGGGAACATCTCCGGGACACCCGCACCAATCAACCACATCGCCCTGTGGCCCAACATTTGAACTCCCCCTCCCACTCTGCCGAGGACATGGAGGTCCTGGGCTTCCTTCACCGCTGCTCCCTCACCACCAGACGCCTGGAGGAAGAACGCCTCATCTTCCGCCTCGGAACACTTCAACCCCAGGGCATCAATGTGGACTTCAACAGTTTCCTCATTTCCCCTTCCCCCACTTCACCCTAATTCCAAACTTCCAGCTCAGCACTGTCCCCATGACTCTGGACCAAATGTGTACATGCTACTACCCAGAAACAAACTAATGATCAAAAAGGGATATATGAGGATAGGTAAATTACTACCACCATTGGTAAAAATAAACAAATCTAATATTTGAAGGTTACTAAAATACCCTCATCATTTGGTAAGGAAATCACAATGAAGTATTAATTATTCCTGCACAGTTCTAAATTTCAATTAAATAGTAATTTCTTACCTTTACATGAAATTCACCATCCAGCAGAATATTTTGTGCCTTCAGATCATGATGCAGTAATGGTGGGTTCATGTTGTGAAGAAAATTCACTCCCAGTGCAATTTCATACAATATGCGAAGTCTCAGTGACCAAGGAAGTGTTGGATATATATCTTTCTGCATCAGGAAGTGTACAAGTCTGTATTAGACCAGAATTAATCTGCAAAACTAATTTATTATTCACTTGACTGTACAGAATCTAACACCAAGAAGTTTAAACAGGGAAGCCTGTTAATAGTTAGCTCACCCTCACAGCATCTAAGTACTAAAATGTTTGATTGTAAAAATACAGTTGAAAGATTATTCAATATTGATTAACATAGGTATGTATTGCACCTCCAAGATTCATTGTTGCTGGTACACAGGAGTTTTTCCAAGAACTTTTCAGGCTTGCGGGATTGAAAGGCTGACTCTGTTCTTTGTTTGTATTTCTCATTTTTGCATTTGTCAAAAAGGGCTGATATACAATTTGTTCCCAAATTCCAGCCAATAAAGGAGGAATATAGAAGTGTATTTCCTCTACAAGTTATCCAGCATAATAATAAATTGAACAGTGCAGGACAGAGGAGGAGGATACTCGTTCCTCTGCTAAACAGTTGCTTGGTCTGTTGTAACATCTAGATTTTCATAGCCCCTATGTTTTAAATTTAGGTGCTCTATCAAAATGAAATTTTGGTAGCTTTTTTTGTTGTTATGAAAAGATTTTATGGTAGTCAATCAATCAAAAGATTGCACAAGTTATTTAGAATCTAGAGGAATTCTAAAAAAAGATTAAAGCAGATAGTCTAAAGAGAAAGATTACCTAATGAACTGTCTAATTAACTCGGCCATTCATTTAGTTAACAGCAAGTGATAATCCAGTCACAAGATTAAATAAGTTAGATATAAACATTCAATAGCCAACATTTAAATTCACTTCTGATTAAAAAGATTAAATGCCAAATTTCTCATAAATTAGCAGATTATGTTGTACAGATTTAATAAGTTTTCACACTTCTGAATTTGCATGACTGCATTTTAAAAGTTTAAAATTGGCTGTAAATTGCTTCATGGCTTCCTGAGGTCATGAAGGGAGTTAGTGTGCAAATCTTTTAAAATTATTCCTTTCTGATGTTTGTTACAAGGAATTTTGTGAACAATGTGTGAAGAGTAACGAGGATAGCAAAATATAAAAAGAATGCTGGAGAAACTCAGAAGGTCTGGTAGTAATTGTAGAGAGAGAAAAACAGTAGAGAGAGAGTGAGTCAGGCGTCAGACCAGACTCGAAACATTAACTCTCTGTTTCTCTCTCCACAGATGCTGCCAGACCTGTTGAGTTTCTCTAGCATTCTGCGTATTTATTTCATATTTTAAGCATTCACAGTATTTTGGCTTTAAACAAGGATAGCAACATCTATAAATCAATCACAATACCTGATAAAGAAGTTGGTCCAAAGACCCATTGCTCATGTATTCCGTGACAATCCCCATAAATTCAGGTTCATTGCAAATACCATAAATTTGGATTATATGGGAAAATCTGGCTCTGTGCAAAACCTCTGCTTCCTTCATCAGACTATTCCTTTCCCTTTGGGGTTTAAAAAAAGGAAAACAAAATATTCAACGATTTATATGAAGCATTTTTGGCACTTTTAAGACAGAAAGAGGGGAGGGGAAAGTCAGGAATGACGGATCATTGCTGCATGGAGTAATGTTTGTGGTGCAATTAGTTGTTTCACTGACAATTATGCGGCCATATTGAAAATATTTTTAAAGACTTACTGATTACAGTGACGCTTAAAGCACAAAACATTTCAGCACAAAGTACCCCATAAATGTTGAAGATGGATGACTACTTTTTTCAAAAGGTGAGATTTTTAATAATTCAAATAATCATGGTAACAGAAATGACTTGCCCACTTGTATTACCACCACGTGATTACAGCACACTTTGTAAATCTGTAGACAAGATACAAGAAGCAGAAATCTAAAAGCATCACTACACAAATGTCTGCATTATTGATAGTAATTCTACAGGATAGGTTGACTTGCAAAATATCTTGGAAGTATTCCAATATTTCAATCTGGAATGAAAATAGTTCTACAGAATGTACTGCCAACAAATAGAATTAATTTGATATTTCTCAGAAAGGCTTGGGCCAAATGGAAGTTGTTTGGCAATACAGCAAAATTTATTCAGCACATGTAATCATCTCCCTCCAAATCAGAAAGTACTTGTTCAAGCAACATTCTGAGCAGATAATCTAGTATCACTGTTTTCAAATGATTGTATAGCCGCCTCAAACAATAGATTTTAGTGTGACTTGATCACGTACAGTTTATTATCTTATAATCACTGCAGTAGACTCTCAGGGGCAGGATGCCATTTCATACTAATATTTATATGCAGAAACCATTTCACACTTTGCACCTTGTAATCATGTATATGAATAAAAAAAACTGCATGCATTATTTAAGGGTCAACATATAAATAGTAATCAGCCAGACAATTCACCAAATAGTGCACATCAAGTTATAATTAACCAAGTAATTACTTATGATTAAGTCTGGATTTCAAAGGATAAGTTCACAATAGCAATTTGCTGCAGCCAAATCCATGTTTTGCATGATCATCAAACAAGATATTCTGCAGTGAACTCAGCAACACCTCTAACTTTCTGACATCACAAAAGATCAGGACAGACAATAGATAATTGTACAAAGTCAGATGAGAAACTGCACTGCAAAAGAAACATTGTTCCTTTGACTACCTGAGGACACTATCCACACAGAATCCAGTATGAACAACCCAGCAAATAAATTAATCAAGGAGGGTTCTGAGGAAGGGTCACTGGACCGAAAACATTAAATCTGACTTCTCTCCACAGATACTGCCAGTTCTGTTGAGGTTTTCCATCAATTGCTGTTTTTGTTCTTTTAGTTTTTTTAAGTAAAGTTGACCAATTCAGAAATTAGACAGACATGGTCAGAGAGACATTTGCAGGCCAGTCACATACTGCGTGCTCCCAAGGCAGAAGGTGAAACAATCCTTGTCAAAGAAACCTGAAGTACTGCAACTTTGTATTGGCCTGATCACCTGACTGAAGTTAGGAAAGTCTGTCTGGTATCATTAATTTTAAGAAAAAAGGGGAAAAAAAGTACATTTATCTATATCCTTTGCCTTATGATTATGCCTCTGTGTTGATTGAACTACAGGGCAACCTCAATTATCCAGACGACACAGGCGGGGAGTATTTTGTTCAGATAACACTGTTTACCCAAGCACCGTGACTTTGAGATATTGTTCTGATAATCCAAAATTTGGATAATTGACGTTCAGGTAACTGAGGTTGTACTGTATTTACAATCTATATGAACAAATTGGATGAAAGGACTGAATATAAGTATTTCAAATCAACTTGTTCAGATATATTGAAACACGTTGAACCCAAACTTTCTGGTCCAGAGGCAAGGACAATACCACTGTGCCACAAGACCCTCAGGGACCGAATGTGTGCGTAGTGATTTTAACGAGGTCAGTCAGGTGGACCCCATAGAGTATGGGTTCCCTGACTGGACCAAATTAACAGCCCCAATCAGGGAGCCCTGACAGACAGATATAAACAAGAGTGTATAAAATAAGCACTACCGCACTTAGGTGGTAGTGTGGGGGTAAAGAAAGAAAAAAATTTAAAAAACAAAGGAAAAAAAAACAGAGCATTAAAAGCAAAAAAAAATTAAAAAAAATATAAACAAGAGTGTATGCCTGGTGGTGGAAATTGAATAAAGATTTGTGCACTTTGTGTCTCTCACTGTGTCTCACACCTGCACACACACACACACACACACCATGAGTGCTGGGGATAAAATAAGCACTACCACAGTTAGGCAGTAGTGTGGGGGTTAAAAAAAAAAAACAGGAAATTTCCTGGTGGAAAAAAAAATAAACAAGAGTGTAGCAGGGCAGCGGTAGACGTCCAGTATGTGGCCACCGCCATACGATGCCTTAAAACGGCGGTGCTCGGACCCGACGTAGTGCCCCAGTTGGAGGACGCTCAGGTGTGCGGTGGGATCCCGTCCGCGCTCACCCCAGCCCAGACGGAATTTCACATTGGCCCCAAGGTCCCGTACTTCCCGCGGGAGCCTGTGCCCCACAACCTGAGCCGCCTCCGAAATTTTAATTTTGTTTCGTTTAAGGAGGTGAAAAGAAGGGCCCTGTATAGACTGCTGCTGCACACCGTCCACCTCTTCTCCCTCATCCACC
>NC_057713.1:45194038-45207541 GCF_004010195.1 Chiloscyllium plagiosum
TTCAGGGAGAGGTGGGCGCCACAGGGATTGGAGTGCATCATTTCTCCCTCCAATTCTATTTTGATTTAGTCCCTACCTTCCCCTTCACTGTTTTGATCACACAGCACTGCCCTTTGATGTGAAGGGCAGTGCTTGTCACTGGCCACTCGGGTGTTTTCCTATCTTCCTGGTGGTGGAAATTGAATAAAGATTCGTGCACTTTGTGTCTCTCACTGTGTCTCACACCTGCACACACACACCATGGGTGCTGGGGAAAAATAAGCATTACCGCAGGTGTGTCAGAGGCTCTGCTCACTGTTAAAAAAGATAAACAAGAGTGTAGGCGGTAGTGTGGGGGTAATTAAGCGAGGGGGGAAAAAAACGGAATGTCAAATCTCACACCTGCACACACACACCATGGGTGCTAGGGAAAAATAAGCATTACCGCAGGTGTGTCAGAGGCTCTGCTCACTGTTAAAAAGATAAACAAGAGTGTAGGCGGTAGTGTGGGGGTAATTAAGCGAGGGGGAAAAAAACGGAATGTCAAATACTCTGTTCACTCTGAAAGCTGGCTCTGAGGGAGTATCAGTATGAAGGACTTTCCACAAAGGTTGACTTGGTGAGGGATAACAGTTTCTGTGGAGTTATTTCCACGGTGTTGAGAGAGAAGTACACTCCTGAAGAAAACGAAAAAGAAATAAGAAAAGAAAAAACAACAAAAATAAACAGGAGTGTCAGAGGATCTGTTCACTCAGAGCCTGCTCCGAGGAAGCCAGACTAGTGTCAAGTACTAGGCACGTGTAAATAAAGTGTGACTGGGAGATGGGATACTGGCCTCTGGAGTTATTTCAGTATGTTTAATACATTTGCTGATGACACAAAGATACATAGGAAAGTAGTTTATGAGGCGTTCATACGATGATTGCAAAAGGATATAGGCAGTTTAAGGTGGTTAGTGGACAAAAAAAAACAATTGGCAGGTAGACTATGATATGGGAAAATATGAACTTATCCACTACGGATGTTGCCTAATATGAAGGGAAGGTCCTTTGAGGAAAAGCTGAGGGACTTGAGGCTGTTTTCATTACAGACAAGGTTGAGAGGTGACTTAATTGAGACAAGATAACTAGAGGGTTGGATAGGATGGACAGTGAGAGCCTTTTTCTTCAGATGGTAATGGTTAGCATTAAATTGAGGGGCGATAGATATAGGACAGATGTCAGAGGTAGTTTCTTTACTCAGAGTAGGAGGGGCACGGAATGCACTGCCTGCAACAGTAGTAGACTTGCCAACTTTAAGGGCATTTAAATAGTCATTAGATAAACATATGGATAAAAATAGAATAGTGTAGGATAGATGGCCTTCAGATTGCGTCAACCTGTGGAACCAACATCAAGGGCTGAAGGGTCTGTACTGTGCTGTAATATTCTATGTTCTATGGTCGAAGAATGAAAAAGCAGTATACTATTTAAATATAACTCAGATGTACAGAGGGATCAGTGTCCTGGTACATGAATCATAATATTTTCTTCTTTATTTTTTCCATGAATGCATGCATTGCTGGCCAGACCAGCATTTGTCATCCTTAACTGCACTTGAATTGAATGACTTGATGGGCCATTTCAGAGTCAACCACATTACTGAGGATCTGAAGACACATGTAGGCCACATCAGATTAGTATGGCAGATTTCTTTCCTCACAGGATTGTAGGGAACTCTAGGTCTCCTTCCACATTGGGGAAATGAAGTGCAGACTAGGTGACTGCTTCTCAGAACAGCTGTATTGTGTACGTATGAAATACCCCAGCTTTCACACACCACCAAGTTCCCTCACTAACATTGCTGTTCCATCCGCTTTGGGCATACTCATTCATTTAATTATTGCACTCTGTTTCTCATCGTAGTGTAGGAAAGTAATTCTAACCTTACAGTGGTGCTAATAAAGGGGATTGAAACATCTCAGTTCAGGGAGTGGTTCTGGGGTTTTAGTGAACTGTGTAGCTTGGATCCACCCAGATCATTTGCTTAATAACTGAGCAATCAACCACAAAACACATTTCTACATTTAACCAATGAGTTCTCCCAACAAACATAGGAATTTCCCCACAACTCATCTCAGCTGGAAACATCACCATGAATTATAAAGAAAAAGGGAAATGATGGGGATTTCTCTTTGGTTTCTGTATAATCTGTCCACAGCTAATAATATGGATTCAGCTCACCTCAAAATTTTGGTGAAAGGCTTTGGAGTGTGTGTTGTGAAAATGAAATGAATAAAAATAGCTACAAACTAGGATCAATAATTTGCATTTTTTTTAAAGAAATGATTCTTTTTCTAATAATGACTAGTGAAGTGAAATGGAATGAAGCAAATGTGAAAACTAGTTGGAGTGTTTCACAGGGTCACAGAATGCTTACAGTAAATAGGAGGACAATCAGACCATTATATTTGCTGGCTGTCTAATTTACTTGGTGCCAATCCTCCACCATTTCCCATAATCCTGCATGCTTTTCCTTTTCAAGTAATAATATAATTCCCTTTTAAATACCTCATTCAACATATTCCAGATTGTAATCACTGTTGTCAATGTTGTGTGAAAATCAATTTCTTACAAATTTGTGCCCTCTTATTCTCAATTCTTCCAACTGAAGTTTTTTTCCTCATCAACTCTGCCCACATCTCTTGTGATTTTACATACATCTATTCCATCTCTTTTCAATAAGCAGCTGTAGGATAAATCTTTTTAGGAAGAGTGAACAGCTAGAGGTCACTGCTCAGAGAGTGACATAGCTGAAAAGGGATGAGGAGGTGACTGAATGAAGAGTTTAGGGAGTAGCCAAGTACTGAAAAGCAAGACCTCTAATGCAATAATTTCAGGGTTAGATCCAGGACCAGGTGCTGAGTACAGAAAAAGGAAGATAGAACAAATGGTGTAGGCCAAAGGTTTTAGATTTCTTAGGCAGTTGGAAATTGTGTAATGAGTTATGCATTAGCAGGACTGGGACTAAATATCCTCAAGTGGAGATTTACTAGTGTTTTTGGGGAGCATTTAAACCAGGAGAATGGAAACCAGAAATGGAATTCGGTTATGAGAAACACAAACCTGGTTATGAGAATTGGAAAGGCTGTAGAGGAAAGTTAAAGACACAAGAAACAAAACACCAATGCGCAGGCAAGTGTCACAGGACAGAATGATTCTGTATTAATATTTGGAATAGGCGGGTTGTCTTCTGAAGAAATGTTGGACAGGCCCAGTTTGCATTGTGAGGTTTGGAAAGGTAAGAGACAACTTGATTGAAACTCAAGATCCAGAGGGTGCTTGATAGGGAGACAGACCATAGAAATGATACAGCACTGAAAGGGGCCATTTGGCCATCTTGTCCATGCTGACCCAGATATGGAGAAGACATTTACACTTTTAGGTGAATTTGGAGCTAGGATGGGACTTTAAAAATAAGAAACCACTTGAGGGGGATTATTTTCTCAGAACAGCACTGGAGTACAGATGTAGAGAGCGAGCGAGAGAGAGCGAGCGAGCCTCAAATATTCTGTACAGTTTTGGTGCCTTTGCCCAAATAAAGATGTACTGTTGCAGCAGAAAAAAATCTTAGGATACACTGTCCTAATAGAAGAGGATGAAAACACTGGGTTTATATTCTCTAGAGATTAGAAGGATGAGAGGTGATTTTAATGAAACATATGAAATTCCTAAAAAAAGGGACAGACAGGGAGCTAGTTAGAGCTGCATGAGGATGAATTTCTTTACTTGGGGAGGTAATGGCCTACTGGTATTATTGGTGGACTATTAAGCCAGAGACTCAAATAACGTTCTGGGGACCCGGGTTCGAATTCCGCCAAGGCAGTCAGTAGAATTTGAATTTAATTAAAAAGAAATCTGGAATTAAGAGGCTAATGATGACCATGAATCCATTGTCGATTGTTGGAAAAACCCATCTGGGTCGCCAATGCCCTCTAGGGAAGGAAACTGCCATTCTTATCTGGCTTGGCCTACATGCGACTCCAGACCCACAGCAATGCAGTTGACTTCTCAGGCAATTGGGTTTGGGTAATAAATGCTGCTGAGCCAGGGACGCCTTCACTCCATGAAGGATTTTTTAAAAAACTCAATAAAGTACTGATTCTTTGGTATTCTCCACATCAGATGGCCACTGGAGTTTCATCATTGAGTATATTCAAGATAGCATCTAGAAATCTGGTGATCAATAATGACACCAAGGGGATTTCATCGCAAATTTATGAGTGGTTGATAATTAGCCTAGATCTATAATGGCTGAGGCAGCTTGAAGGACTGAAAGGCTTATTCCTGCTCCTTTGTTCTTCTTTCTTTTCTCGAACAGAAACAGTTCCAATCTTTCCACATAATTTAAATTCATCATCCCTGCAACTATTCGAAAGAATTGTATTCTAAATAAGCTTGGCCTCAGTAAAAGGTGTTCACCCCAACACCTTTAACACTGGCATCCATCAAATACTAAAAAAAATTGTCCAGATATGTTTTGCCCACTAAAAGAAGCACAAAAAAGCACAGAAGTGCCTATTACACACCTATGATCAACAAAGTGACACTGTGTTTGTATGGTTCTTATGTAGCAACAATCTGCTTGCCAATGCTCAGTTTGGGTTCCACCAAGTTCATTCTGATCTTGGTCCAAACATGGACCAAAGAGCTGAACTCAAGAGGGGAGAGTGATTGCCCTTGACATCAAAAGCAGCATTTGGAGATGTATGACATTCAGGAACTTGAGCAAAATTCCACTTGCTGGAGTCATATCCAAAACAAAGGAGATGGTTGTTCTTAATGGAGGCCAGTAATCTTAGCAGAAATTCCTCAGATTAGTGGCCCGCCTATCTAAGTTGCATCATTAACGACCTTCCCTCCATCATAAAATGTCAGAAAGTGGAGTGTGTTTTTGACTGATTATCTTGTATACTGTACCAGACGCATCTCCTCAGCTACTGAAGTAGTCTGTATCCATTGGCAGCAAAGCCTGCACAACATTTTGACTTAGGCTGACAAGTGGCAAGTAACATTTGTTCTAAACAAGTGCTATGCAATGACCATCTCCAAAAGAAGAAGAGAATTTCCCTTTAATTATCAAAGGCATTTCCATTGTTGATTGTCCAATTATCAACATTCTAGGGATTACTATTGACCAGAAACTGGACCAATTATATTAATTCTGTGGCAGCAAGAGCAGGCCAGAGGCCAGGAATTCTGCAGTGAGTAACTCACCACCAATAATGATCCCTGCCCCCAAATCCCACAATGTCTGTTCACCACCTACAGGTACAATTCAGGATTGTGATGGAATATTTTCCATTTGCTTGATGGCTGCAGCACCTATCCACTCCACCTTATCACCTTCACCCCTACCTTCATCTACCTAACACATTCTCAGCTACTTTCCCCCTCCAGCCCTCCTCCCATTTAACTGTCAGCCCCCTTGGGTCACCCCCTCATTTCTGATGAAGAGCTTTTGCTTGAAACATTGACTCTCCTGCTCCTTGGATGCCGTCTGACTGGCTGTGCTTTTCCAGCACAACATTCTTGACGGCTGCAGCTCCAACTCAAGAAGCTCAACAAATTCCACAACAACTTGACTGACATCCTGTGCATCACCTTCAACATTCACTCCCTTCACCACTGACATACACTGGCAATAGTATGTACCACATACAAGATGCACTGCTGTACCTCACCAATGCTCCATGAACAGCCCCATCGAAATTCATGACTTCTATCACATACAAAGAGTAGGGCAGCAGGTGCATAAGAACACCACACATCTATAAGTTCTCTTTCAAGCCACACACACCATCCTGACCTGGAAATACATTTCTAAGAGTTGCTGGATCAAAATCCTGGTACTTCCAAATAGTATTATGGGTTTACCTACACCCCAAGGACTGAATTCATTCAAGAAGTGGAGGTGATAGCGTTGGACTGCAGTAGACAAAAAGTTAAAAAAAATCATAACATCACAGCTTGTACTTCCAAATAAACCTGTTGGACTATAAACCAGGTGCTGTGTGATTTTTAACATCAAAGGCAGCTCACCACTTTCACGATGTTATTAAGGATGAACAACAAATGATCGTCATACCAACAACAGGCACACACCCGAAGAAAAAAAGTTTGTTAGAACAAGTCTTGGTGGCAAATTTTGCCTTAGGATGTTCCTAAGAAGCGACTTGGAATCTTTTGTATTTATTTCACATCCTAAAACAATAAAGTTTTATTATTGGCTGAAAGAAAGGACACGAGATTTATAAAATCCACCTAAACAGACAGATGATGTTTCAGATTAAATGACACTAGAATGCAAGGAATCATTATTTGTGAACACTAAATACATCTCTCAATACTGCATTCACCTGTTATCTTAGTTGATGTGCTAATGCTAGACCAAGCTGATCATCTTCAATGCAAAGTTTTGCCAACCACTTAGAAACTAAAACCTTTAAAGCTCTGGTCGTAAATCCTAGAAAGACCACGCTCTAAGCAAGTCTTACATGTATACAGGCAATTTAAGTTAATTTTCACAGCAGGAAATTCACCTCATCTAGAAAAGACAAGATAATCTATAATGGAACATACCAATTATATTCTTCTTATTGTAAACAGAAGGTAAAATGTCAGGTGTGAGCCAAGAGAACCACACAGTGGAACCTCGATTATCCGAATTCCGATTATCCGAAGATCTCGAGGTCACGATAGAAACATCACATCAAATACGTGTTTCCAACAGTGATCACATCTTTTGTTCACAGCGATTAAAAAGGCACCTTCTCCAAATGACTGACTGCCCACCCTTCCTCTTTCCCCACACTTTCCCTGGAGTTCGACATAGAGGTGACCCTAAAACCCCCATCCCCAGATAATCTCTCCAACATTGTCCTGCACAGGGCAAAGTTCTAACCTGCCAAAAAATTGCAGTAAAAAAAAAGTGTGAGCGGTGGCTGTGTGTGCGTGCACGCGCGCGCCATATTTGCAGACTCACCCCACAAAGGCAGCACAGCTGCAGCAGCCGTCTTGATATTGGTGTACAGTCCAGCTGCCCTGGAGACAGTTCTGGGGGCGGGGCCTCGCACGCTGTGCTGCCTTGTCTCTTGAACGAGGAGCAGCCTTTAAAAACTCCGAGCCCCAGACGAAAGGCATTTAAAAATCGATTAACCGAATAATCGATTATCCGAACGAAATAGTGCCCGCCCATCACGTTTGGATAATCGAGGTTCTCCTGTATTTACAATTTGGTGCCCAGACAGACAGACTTATTTAATGTAAAAGCATGTCAATAATGTATGAGAATAAAAGACATAGCCACTTTTCAAAACATTCAAATGTCAAATATTTTCAACTTCTCACATCCAAAGCAGAAGATTCCAAATTGACCCCCTTTACAGATTTGAAGGTTGCAATCTCAACTGATGCTGCAAAACATTATCGTTAGAATGATACACACTTGGAGGTGCCACCTTGCAGACAAACTCCATCATTAAACTCACAGGGCTTAGAAAAACATCCAACCACAATCGTATTAGCAGGATCTAGTATTACTGCTGAACCAACATTTCTCTCAACTACTGTCAGCACTTTTGTTTGGAAACTGCCAACTGTACTTATCAATGTAACACTAGTGGCTATAACTCACCCAAGAATGCAATAAGATCCTTTCTTTAATATTTGTTAAGCTGGGAAAAGCAAATGGAAAGCTTCTTTTTAAAAAAAACTGCTACATAAACATCTACACAACCACCAAGAAAAATAATGATCATTTACACAAAAACACTTTTCCCAGAAGTATGCATCTTTACTTATTTTTTGGCAAGGTGCGGTTGGGAGGAAGAAATATAAAGGGTAGAAACTATGATGAGTTTTTGTTTGATACAGTGATTGTTGAAGCTATGTGATTGTTGGAGCTAGAAGGTTAACTTCGATCTCTGCATTTGATTACTTGCCACCCAAACTACACAAAAACAAAATTCATGGTGCTTATTTTTTTTTTTAAATAAAAAGATTAAAGACCTTCAGTTAATCACGATTTGACATTCCCAGTGGTTTTAAATCTCAGGTTAACAAAGTGGGATTACAGGACTTGTCTGAAGTGCAGAAACTGGGAGAGAAGGATCTTTCAACTTAATATTCCTGCTTAGTAACATCAAAAGATAAACAATATAACAATCAATGTATAATAATATCAAACAAGTTCCCATAAAACCACAGAAAACATCTCGGTTATATACACCCATCACGACATGACTCTCCATTTAACACATTGGTTTCTTTAATTTAAAGAATTACTGATGCAGAAATTCTACCATTTCTTGGCATTCATCCAATAACAAAATTAGCAGTAGTTGTGTTTAAGTTTGCTTACCTGAATACTGATAAGCCCATATTTAGCAGAACATAAATAGATTCTTGTCTGCAGGTCAAATCATTACACACGATTTCCATTGAAATTCTAAACATTTTCCTTTGTGATCCACCTCTAATCATTGACACCAGCTTTTCTGATATCTATCCTGGTCACTTTGCCATGTACCATGACATACATGTCCTCAGTCCCTCTCTCAGCAGCAACAACTTTAGTCCAGGACTCAGCATTCAAATCTACACCTTGCAATCAATGCATAACAAAAAAAACTGTTCTTTTTGCCTGCAGCCAAAAAGTACCATTAGCTTAAACAACAGCCAACCTCCTAATCATACTTTCTCTGCACTTGCTGTAATTTCCTCCACCCAATCTCAAGTTTGCAGTATTTTTATAAATCTTTATCTGATCCTTCCTTTGCTGACCCCGAATAAAACAATGATCCATTCAATCCTTAATTCTGCCTTACACTTCCGCACCTATTTGTTTTTAAACAGGCTGCTTCCCCTACCTACTGGGGTAATTGTTCTTGACTCTGCTTTGAATTCTTATCTCAGCCCTCCTCCCTTCTTAAATATTTCTTTGAATCATTTCAGTTTCTCCAATAATACACTCTGATTTCTCTCCAGACTTGTAAGCTTTTTTCCTTCAAGTCTAATCTCAGCACTGTCAACAAATCTAAGAGATTTATGCTCTGTGTTAGAAATTACTTAGTAATTTCCTCTTAAGGTCTTCCCTCCACCACTGCAACTGCCCCAAGCTTATAATCTCCTGCCTGTACACACCCTGCTTCCACATAAACCAATGGAAGAGTGATGGAAAGGGTCAGTTAAAAGTTAAAATAAACATAATTGGTAAAACAAAGCAACTTAAGGAGGGAATTCCTCAAGAAACAAGCCGAGGTGAAGTAAGGCATGGTTGTCAATGGTGGAACTGGGAGATCAATAGGATAGAGAGTTAAAATATTTGCCTGCAGTTCAGTAGACCTACAGAAAAGATACAGCATGGAAAGAAGCCATACAGGACACCACCTCTCTTCTGGTTTAACAAACTGGAACACCCCCTCCATCTCCCCAACATTCTAAATGCACGTTCCAGCACTTGGTCCACAGCCTTGTAGGTTCAGGTACAAGACCCAAGGTTTCTCTTCAATGAGCGAGGGTTTCCTCCTCAACCACCATTTGGGCAGAAAATGCCAGACACCCACCACCCACAGGGTGAAAACGATTTCCCTTATACCCCCTCTAATCCTTCTAATCATTCAACTGACCTCTCCGCTACACCGCAATTACGTCACCTCTCGGACTCCTCTGTTCCATGCCTCTCAATACCCAAATGCTTATTATGTATTCTCATTTTGTTTGCCCTGCCCAAATGAATAACCTCATATTTCTTCAGGTTGAATTCCATTTGCCACCTTTCCACTCTAATCAAACCATTGATATCATCCTGCAGTGGACAGCCATCCTTCTTTACCGTCAACTATCCAGCTGGGTTTTGTATCGTCTGAAAATTTCCAATCATGCCTTTCCATATTTAAGTCATTAATGAAAACCACAAACAGGAAGGAACCCAAAGCAGAGTCCTGTGAAACATCGTTGGAAACAAGGTAGTCTGAAACAGTAGCAAAGAAATGGAGATGATGTCAAGGACAGAAAACACTGCACTCCTTGCTACTGCCTGACCTTGCTTTTTCAAATGCTTGCTGAGAAAGTTGTGTCAGAAGAGGTTAGACTATTTGAATGCGGATTTTTTTTTTTTCCCGTCAGCCAGTAGATGAACTTCACTGATTTGAACACCAACTGAGAATCCCACTGCAAGAGACCTGTTTAAATCTGAAAGCTGCACCTTGGGAGTGCTATTGCTGCACAATGGAAAATTAATCATAGAGTCTGACAAGCTCATGCAAAGGAATGGTGCTAGTGGAACCAAAGTGCAACTAACACAGAAAAGATCAAGTTTCAAAAAAAAAATATGCACAATGCATGTGTATCAGAAGAATGCTGCAAAGTACCCCAAGGTCTTGCCTCTCCTCTCCCTTCCCGTGTCCTCACGCTTAACAGTCCATGCAATGCCAGTTGAGCACTTTGGATGCATTCCCAAATTCCAGATTTGCAAATACAAGGCACTGACACAAAAAAATGATATTCTACCTTTTAGTCACAAGTTACTATTTACATTTTCACTTATTGTATTATTCGCTACTCCTAGATGTTCTACACTCAGAGGAGATATTAAAATGTGTGACACTTTCCAATTCTATTACCAAAGTTCAGAGCTTAAATACATCCTTCCAAAAGATTCTATGATTTATAATTTGGGGAGAAACTAAAGAGTCTTCAGACGACAAAACAAAAAGGACAGCTATTGAGCTGTTATTGTTCATAAAACAAAGCATAAACCTTCACCCTTGTATCCTATACTATTAATCATTTCTGATGGTTCTTGCTGAAGCGTTGCACTGCACTATTCAGTTACGGCAGTGAAAACACTCATTAAGCGTATCAATTCTGGTATGTTACAAGTAAACAAACATGACCAAATGCATGTTAACAGCTGTAAATATCCCTGCTGTAGATGGAGTTAATTTGCAGTAATGGAAGCAGAGTTTACCCATAATCACGGAGTATGAATGAAAATGCTCTGTAAAATTTAATCATTAAAGTGGAGTTTCATTCTGAGTAAGGACAACCTCCTCATCATTGACATGAAATTGATGGTCACTTTTGTGTTGTTAATAAAACTTCGGGTCTTTCGCCCCCCCCCCCAAAAAAAAACCCAACCCCCCCCCCCCCCCAAAAAAAACCCAGCTTGAATCATTAGACAAATATTATCCTCTTGGGACTCAAAAATGAACAGCATGATATAGTCTGACAACTATCCAAGATTTAGGAATACATCTTTTTTCTTCCATGTACTTCTAATGTCTTACACAAGAAAATAATACAATCAAGATTTGTTCTAAATGTTTCTGTAAAATCTTCATTCTTGCAGTGAACAACCATCTTTAACATAAAGAAGCAAAGATAAACAGTTTGCAAAGATAAACAGTTTGACTCCAGACTGGTCAAAAAAAACTAACGAAAAGTTAGTTTGATTTCTAACAGTCAAGGAAAAAGTACATTTTCCTAATTTTTGTTTTGTCACCTGAAGATTTTTTTTTAGTTTAAGAGAAATCTGAAAAAGCATTCCAATTAACATTGAATTATGATTCAGGAAGAACCATCAGAAACAATTATAGCTGTCCTTTTTGTTTTGACTCCTGAAGACTCTTCAGTTTTAGAGAAATCTGAAAAAAACATTCCAATTAACTTTGAATTATGGCACAAACCAACTGGTTAATGCATTGTCCTGTGCAAAGGAAATCGTGAACTCCAAATACTGATCATGATACCTTTGGATCCAACTTCAAATCAATTGATTTTCCAAACTCTGACCTCATTCGCTACTGAGGGAGCAAAGTAGCGAATATACTTATAACTTCAATGGTTAGTTTAGAATGACTCCAGGGAATGTGGGTTAGCAATCCAGAGACTCAGGCTTGAAATCCTGCAATGGCAGCTGATGAAATGTAAAATTCAATTCATAAATTTGAAACATGCAAAGACAATAATGGTGACCTTGAGAATGATCAACAATTGTTTTAAAATCCAATTGGCTCACCAACCTCGTTGTGGGAAGAAAAGCTACCATCTTCACCTGGTCTTTCTTATATGTGAATCCCGACTATCATATCTACCTGCGACTTCACTTTCAAGGAGCTATGAACCTGCACACCAAGGTCTTTTTGTTCAGCAACACTCCCTCGGACCTTACCATTAAATGTATAAGTCCTGCAAAGATTTGCTTTCCCAAAATGCAGCATATCGCATTTATCTAAATTAAACTCCATCTGTCACTTCTCAGCCCATTGGCTCATCTGATCAAGATCCTGTTGTAATCAGAGGTAACCTTCTTCACGGTCCACCACACCTCCAATTTTGGTGTCATCTACAAACTTACTAACTATACCTCTTATGCTCACATCCAAATCATTTATATAAATGATGAAAAGTAGTGGACCCAGCACCAGTGGCACTCCACTGGCCACAGGCTGCCAGTCTGAAAACCAACCCTCTAACACTACTCTCTGTCTTCTACCTTTGAGCCAGTTCTGTATCCAAATGGCTAGTTCTCCCTGTATTCCATGAGCTCTAACCTTGCTCACCGGTCTCCCAGATTCCCTGTATTCCATGAGCTCTTTGTTACTTCTTCAAAAAAAAAATTCAATCAAGTTTGTGAGACATAATTTCCTCACGCACAAAGCCACGTTGACTATCCCTAATCAGTCCTTGCCTTTCCATATACATGTACATCCTGTCCCTCAGAATTCCCTCCAACAACTTGCCCACCACCGACGTCAAGCTTACTGGTCTATAGTTCCCTAGCTTGTCCTTACCACCCTTCTTAAACCGTGGTACCACGTTAGCCAGCCAATCTCCAGCCTTCCAGCACCTCACTTGTGATTATCGATGATACAAATATCTCAGTAAGAGGCCCAGCAATCAATTCCCTGGCTACCCACAGAGTTCGAGGGTACACCTGATCAGGTTCTGGGGAATTATCCACTTATGCGTTTCAAGATATCCAGCACTTTCTCCTCTCTAATATGGACATTTTTCAAGATGTCACCATCTATTTCCCTACATTCTATGTCTTCCATATCTTTTTCCACAGTAAATAATGATGCAAAATACTTGTTTAGTATTTCCCCCATCTCCTGCGGCTCCACACAAAGGTCGCCTTACTGATCTTTGAGGGGCCCTATCCTCTCCCTTGTTACCCTTTTGTCCTTAATGTATTTGTAAAAACCCTTTGGATTCTCCTTAACTCTATTTGCCAAAGCTACCTCATGTCCCCTTTTTGCCCTCCTGATTTCCCTCTTAATAATACTCCTACTGTCTTTATACTCTAAGGATTCACTCGATTTATCCTGGCTATACCTGACATATGCTTTCTTCTTTTTCTTGAACAAACCTGCAATTTCTTTAGTCATCCAGCATTCCCTATATCTAGCAGCCTTTCCTTTCACCCAAACAGGAATACGTTGTCTCTGACCTCTCGGTCTCATTTCTGAAGGCTTCCCAT